>NW_022589735.1:16978136-17069533 GCF_004348235.1 Phoca vitulina
AAACGAATTTAACATTGTCAATTACAGCTCAATAATAATAATGATAAAGATGAATATCTTTTTATGGGCTTCTTTGCCATTTAGTTATCCTCTTAAAACTATTATGTTTAGTTTACTGTTCTTTTTATTTTTCATGGTGTTAATCTGAATACAATCCTTTTTATTTCTAGTGTGTTTCTTCTCTTTTCATTCACTTAACTGTGGTCTTTGATGAACATATATTTAAGAAATTATCACAAAATAAACAGTACTTTATATACTCCTTTATTGGGTTATGATTTATGTAAAATGCAATGTATAGAAGTAAATTTGCAAAGTGACATGAGTTTCAAAGAATGTTCACATCTATGTAACCCACGCCTCATAAAACATTTTCCTCACCACAGAAAGCTTCTCATGCCTTTCTTTTTCCAGTTCCTGATTTTTTGTAGAAGTGTTTCATGATTCGTTTTTCAGGTTAATACAATTCATTTATCCATTTTCATTTAATTATTAATTTCTGTGTCCTAAGGAATTGCTGCCAACCTCCAGGTTTTCACTCGTGATCTATCTCAAATTAGTTCACATGTGTAAATATAAGTAGATATTGAGGTTCATGATTTTTCATACAGATATCCCATTGTTCCAGCAGCACTGTTGAAAACAGTTTCCATTCCACACTCTGGAATTTCTCTGGTGCCTTTGTTGAAAGTAATTTTTCCATGTAATTCTGAGTCCATTTCTCACCTATTTATCTATGTTATACCAATGCCCACTGTCTTAATAATAGGAACATATAGTCAGTCATGATATTAGGCTTTACGAGTTTTCCAAAATATATTTTGAGGCTCTTTAAATTGCTCTGATAGAATCACTATTGAGATTACATTCAAACTATAGATCAATGTCGATAGAATTGACAGCTTAAAACTTTATATTCTAATTGATACTCTTAAAACTGTAATGTGTATTTAAAAATCAATATAAAGGCACCTGGGTGGCTCAGTCGGTTAAACATCTGCCTTTGGCTCAGGTCATGATCACAGAGTCCTGGGATTGAGTCCTGTGTGGGGATCCCTGCTCAGCTGGGAATCTGCTTCTCCCTCTGCCCCTCCCCCTGCTCATGCTCTCTCTCTCTCTCATGTAAGTAAATAAAATCTTTAAAAAAAATTTAAAAAGTAAAAATTAATTTAGAAAATCACTATCACTCCTCTTCCAACAATAGAAGAAACTATAAACATTTTAATTACACTAACCCCTTCCATTCTTATTTGTTAGATTTTTCCATTATTTTAGTTTCTTTTTTTTCGTCAACTGAAGTAGACATTTTCAATCAACATTTGTTGAGATTTACCTACAGACTTACCAGGTTTTTTTAAGTAAGAATTTTAATGTGTATCAGATTAGAATCATTTTTCATCCCTCGAAGTATAGTATTTAAATTACCTTTAGTCACACCTGCTATTAATAAATTACTAGAGGGCTTCTTGTTCTAACTGTGGACTTGCTTTCATTTTTAAAATGATATCCAGAGTTTTCATTCCTAATTTTTCTGATACTTTCTATGAGCATTTTGAGGATATTTCACTCTTTCCTGTCTTATTACTCTTAATAAATCAGGGTATTTATCCTAATTTTTCAGGTACATCATCTGTCTATTCTGTTCATGTTTTTAAAATTGTTCTCTAATTTTTGCTTTTCAGTTTTACTACCACATCTCTAGGTGTAGATTTCTTCCCATTTATTTGTTTTGTTTGGGACTTTTCCTATTTCCTGAAACTAAATTTTCGAGTCTTTTATCTTTCCTGGGAAACATTGAAGCATCGTTTTAATAAGGCACCTCTGATGATCCAAGTATGATGGATTCCTAACAACATTTTGGATAATGAATTCTGAAATAGCAGAAAATTACATTCCATCTATTTAAATGTTAAAATACAGTAATTCGTTTCCCACTTACTAATTAAGTCCACCCAATTTTTCTAAACATCATTAAGATAATTTAAACACCTCTGTAACAATGTCCTTTTGACTTCTGCGAGATACAAAATATTCCTAACATCAGTTATCTAATTTGGCATTTGATGAATTCATCAGTGTGTTTTTTTTTTTTTGTGCAAGTATAACATTGAGCAAGTTGTTGTAAAGAAATACTAAAAAAGTATTAAAGAGATATGAAAATAATGACTTTTCAGTAAAAGAGCTACAAAATGATGTGATTAACAAGTATTTTCTATTATTAAAACATTGCCTAAGTACAATCTCCTGGTTGCTATTTGGTATTACTGAAGGTGAAAAGAAGAATACAGTTAAACATAGTGAATAAAACAGTAATTTCTCAGCATTCATTTATATCCAAATAAAGAGAGCTGGTAGAAAACATTATTTTTACACTTAAGACTCAAAATAAGGAGGCAGAACAACCACATTCTCAAAAGTATAGGAAGACAAGTTATCAGAAAGAAAAACAAATACATAATGTGAATATATGTATTTACTTTACTTGTAATTAGTCCCTAATAACTTCAGCCTGCAATTGTAATTAAATTTTCGAACGTGATGTTTCTGTTAAGGTTATGCTCATGCTCATGCTCACTGCAATTTAGGCGTGTGATATAATTTTGTACAAAGCTTTGGTGTCTAGAATGTGGAAACTGCTTTTACAAATTATGTAGACTTTGAGTTCCTAAATCTTTCAAAAATTTAAGTCTGTGAAAAAGCATTTACCTATCCCTTCATCATTTTCAGATATTCAAAGGTATTCAATGATTTTGCTGTATTAACTTGGTAATATATGACCCCCCTCAGTGAAATGGCTGTCAATCTACTATATAAGATCTTCTCTAGGCTTTCAAAAACCATTACACAATGTGAGAAACTCAAGCTTTATACAAACAATATAGCCATGATTTTGTTTAAGTTTCCAAGAAGAGAAAAAATTATGCATATTGGTAGGGTCATATGCATGGCCAATCTTACTTTTATAGGCATTAATCCCATTGAATATGCTTTATCACTTCCAATTTTTTTCTCCTTATGCTTTATCACTTCTAATGTTTTCTGCTAAATTTCTCCTAACATGATTTTCATAGTAATTTCAGGCTTACAGGCTTTACTCACAGACATTGACAATTTTCATAAACACAGAGGGGAAAAAAAAAAAAAAACTTGATGGGTGAAATTCAGAGTTTCTAAGACCTGTACTGTAGGACAATATCAAATAGTTTCCTATAAATAAAATTGAAATACCAGAAGGAGAAGTGAGAATATGTAACAGGAGTATTTAAAGACATAAAGGCTTGAAAGTTTTTACAAATTAATGACAGATCCCCAATGACAAATCCAAGAGATTCTGTGAATAACATAAGGATGAATGCCAAACAAAAACAAACATGTAGACATATCTTACTGAATTTGTTGAACACAAAAGATAAACAAAAATTCCTGAAGGTACTCAGGAAAAAAGATACTACATACAGAGAATCAAAAATAAAAATTATAATTTTCTCTACTCATTGATAATTTTCTTTTCTTTTAGTCAAGTAGTTCTACTTATTCAAATCAACCTTTTGTTTGCCAGGTTTTTGTTGCTGTATCTTTTAAAAGGAACTTGAAACTTTCCCCTTTAGTTTATCTCCTCAAACCTACTAATTTGGTTGAGAAGGAAGAGGTCTACAATCCTCGTGAAAATGGTTATAGAAGGAAAAGGCATAAATAGGAAGAATCCTGATCACAAGAACTGAGGGGAAGAGCACCACAAAGGTAAAAAGGGAAAAGATGCAGATTTTAGGAAGAATATTTTAAGTTATCAGATCAAGATGTGGGAAAATTCTCAGAAAAGGTAGAAAACTGCCCTTCTGGAATATAATACTGAGGGAAGGGGACTGAATATTACCAGAAAGATGCATTTTGTGTGCATGTGTGTGGAAATCTCATGAAACTTCTTTTTATTACTATCTAATTTTTTTTTTTTTTAATTTCAACAACTTTATTACTCTGTAATACTTTTTACCTTAGCTGGAAAAAGTCAAGCTACTTAAACCAGTTTAAAACTGTCTGTGGGGCGCGTGGGTGGCTCAGTTGGTTAAGCGTCTGCCTTCGGCTCAGGTCATGATCCCAGGGTCCTGGGATCAAGTCCTGCACTGGGCTCCCTGCTCAGCGGGGAGTCTGCTTCTTCCTCTCCCTCCACCCCCCACCCCAACTTGTGCTCTCTCACTCTCTCTCACTCTGACAAATAAATAAAATCTTTAAAAAAAAAACCTGTCAAGATAGGAGATGGTAAATAGATGAAACACTGATGGCACAAGACTTCATTAATTTGAATTTATTTATTCACAATTCAACTAGAAAACCATCTATTTGTCCAAAGAATTTGGAAATTACAAGTGTATGCAACATTTAAAGTCTTAAACTGAGAATTAGTAGGTTTAGAGAGTTTTAAAAACTTCTTAAAAGAACTGTACCTGTGGCAGATGTTAACTAAACCTATTTTGGTGACTATTTCATTATACATACAAGTAGTGAATCGTTATGTTGTATACCTGAAATATACCCACTAATTTTGCATATGAAGAAAATACAGCCAATTGAATTATTGAGCCTGTTGCCCAGGAAACTGGAAAAATGTAAAACCTTCCAACATAGGAATTTTGAGCCACTGAGAGAGTTTTTCAGAATACTGAAAAAGAACTGAGGTGGGACCACGGAGTTTCCCCACTTACCAAGCTGGGGTCTGGACAACAGAAAATCATACTCCTATTTTAAAAATGATTAGAGATAATGAACATGCTGATTATAATCAATTTTATCTGTTAATTATGTACAAGAGAACATATTATATAATATATATTATAGTATATATTTTATATTTATAACAAGAAATAAATTTTTTTAAATAGATTTTTTATAACATTTAACACCATTCTTACTAATTTAGATCCTTGGTGAGAATTTTGTATTTAAGGTTATCCTTTGTCCTGGGCGCCTGGGTGGCTCAGTTGGTTAAGCGACTGCCTTCGGCTCAGGTCATGATCCTAGAGTCCTGGGATCGAGTCCCGCATCGGGCTCCCTGCTCAGCAGGGAGTCTGCTTCTCCCTCTGACCCTCCCCCTCTCATGTGCTCTCTCTCTCTCTCTCTCTCTCAAATAAATAAATAAAATCTTAAAAAAAAAAAAAAAAAGGTTATCCTTTGTCTTATAAAGTAAATGAAACACACACACACAGCGCTATGGAAAACAGACTGAAGGAGTATTATACACTGATAAATTCTTTTCATACGTATTTTTGATGTCTAACTGATGTACAAAGAGACCACGCCAATATTTAATGTATACAATTTGATGCATTTGGACATAGGTAGTCATATCTGTGATACTGTCACCACAATCAAGATAATAAACATATTCATCACTTCCTGTGTCCCTACGCTGTTTTTTCTTGTAGTAGGAACACCTGACATGAGATCTACTCTCTAAATTCTTAAATACACAAACCATATTGTTTTCTGTAGGAAATATGTTACACAGTAGATATCTATAACTTACTCATCTTTGTAACTGTATTTTTATGCCCACTGAATAACTCCCCATTTCCCCTTCCTCCTCCCCTCCTCATCTCCTGGAAACCACCATTCCATTTTGAGCTTTTATGGATATTATAATTATAGATTTAAGTGATATTATTGAGTATTTGTCCTTCTGTGGCTGACACTCGCTTAGCATAATGTCTTTCAGATCCATCCCTGTTGTCACAAATGGCAAGACTTCCTCCTTTTTTATGGCTGAATAATTTCCATTGTATGTATATATCATGTTTTCTTTATTCATTCATCTGTTGTTGGACATTTGGGTTCTTTCCCTATCATAGCTGTTGTGAATAGTGCTTCAATGAACCTGGACTTAGAGCTATCTCTTCAAGATGATGATTTTAATTCTTTTGGATATATGCCCAGGAGTGCGATTGCAGGGACATATATATGGCAGTTCTATTTTTGGGAGAACCTCCATGCTTTTTTCCATAGTGACTGCACTATTTTACATTCCCACCAAATGTGTAAAGTGGTTCTAATTTCTCCACCTTTACCAACACTTCTTGTTTGTTTTCTTGATAAGAGCCATCCTAATAGGTATAAGGTGATCAATCATTATGATGCTTATTTACATTTCCTTGATGATTAGTGACATTAAGCATCTTTTCATACACCTGTTGGCCAGTCATAGGTCTTTGGAGAAATGTCTTTAGTTCCCTTGTCAATTATTTATTTATTTGTTTATTTATTTAGCTACTAATTTGTAGGAGTTCCTTAAATATTTTAGAAATGAACTCCTTATCAAATACATAGTTTACAAATACTTTCTCTCATGCTATAGGTTACTTTTTCCCTCTGTTGGCTGTTCCCTATGCAGAAGCCTCTTACTCTGATGTAGTCCCACTTCTCTATTTTTGCTTTTGTTGCCTGTGCTTTCAGCTTCATACCCACAAAATCACTGTCAAAGATCCATGTCTTTCAACTTCAACCCTGTCTTCTCTTAGTAGTTTTACAGTTTGGGGTCTTATGTTTAAGTCTTTAATCATTTTTAGTCAATTTTCATACAGATGGCTTCTTATCATGTAACAGACAAACCAAAAGGCAATTAAGTGATGACTTACAGCGTTAAAATCAATTTTCAATCTGTAATTATCTACCCCAAATATCAAATAGAGAATTAAGACTCTCTCAGATATTAATAATACCACCATCAGCACCCAATGAAAAAATCCAGGCTCATTAGATTTAAACTACAAAAATACAAGTTACTCGTTTAGAAAGAAAAGAATACCAGACGGAAGCTTTTTATATCTGATTTAAAAAGGTGAGGGAGGGGAAAGGAAATGGAATAAATATACATAAAAAAGGTGACATTATTTTTTTCCTTTTATTTTTTTATTTATTTTTTTAAAGATTTCATTTATTTATTTGAGAGAGAGAGAATGAGAGACAGAGAGCACGAGAGGGAAGAGGGTCAGAGGGAGAAGCAGACCCCCTGCTGAGTGGGGAGCCCTATGTGGGACTCGATCCCAGGACCCCAGGATCATGACCTGAGCCGAAGGCAGATGCTTAACCAACTGAGCCACCCAGGCGCCCTATTTTTTTTTTTTTCCTTTTAAACTACTCTTTAAGGAGACTAGTAAAGGCAAAGGCTGGAGTTGAAACAGGTATCAAGATAAAGCAGAAGCTATACAGAGCCAAGTGAAAATGAAAACACAGCCTATCAAAATGTGTGGAATGCAACCAAAGCCATGCTCAGAAAAGACAAATTTCCAGCACTCAATACTTATATTAGAAAAGAAGAAAAAAATCTCAAGTCAATGACCAGAGTTTCTACCTTCAGAAACTAGAAAAAGAACAACCAAAACCTAACCAAGCAGCATAAAATGGGGAAAAAACATCAGACCAAAAAGCAAAGTAATAAACAACAAAAAAAATGCTCATAAAATATCAATGCAACAAAAACTGGTTCTTTGAGGTCAACAAAATTTACAAACTTCCAGTCAAACAGATCATATAAAAGCCATAGAAGATGTGACATCACTACAGAAACTTCAATAAATACTCTAAAGAACATTATAAGCATAAATATGCCAACTATGTGAATTGCACCAGTGTTATTGAAAGATGCAAGAAGAAAGAGTTATATAACAAGGAACTGTAACTACTAAATAATTTGAATTTGTAGTTACAAACTTTTCAAACAAAACAAAACCCTCCAAGAGGCACAGATGATTTGTACAGCTGGTATTTCCAGAAAAAAATAAAAGACTTTGACGCTCAGCTTTAGGAAAGAAAATAAGTCCTAACTGTCCTGGTTTACTCTTTATACAAGTCTGCTGCTGCCATAAAAATGCAGGAGATATTGGGACACCTGGATGGTGGAGTCAGTTGGTGTCCAACTCTTGGATTCAGCTTGTGATCTCAGGGTTGTGGGATCGAGCTCCAGGTTGGGCTCCATGCTCAGCGTGGAGTCTGCTTGGGATTCTCTCTCCCTCTCCCTCTGCCCCACCAGCTCATGCCCTCTCTCTCTCTAAAATAAATAAATACATCTTTAACAAACCAACAAACAAATGCAGATATCTTGTATACCTGCAGCTAATATGACACTGTATGTTAACTAATGAATTTGAATTAAAACTTCCAAAAAAATTCAGGATATATCATATCATATACATGTAATATGTTGAGTAAAGTCTCTGGCTACAATTCAATTTACAGTTTACTTCCCAGTAGTTACACAAAAGATAAGTGTAAAATAAATGACTACTTATTTTCTGAAATAACATAAAATGAATATAGACTGTGAGATATATTAGTAAAGAAGATTGCTTATGTATCATCAGATCAAGTGGGACAAAGGTGAAGGATAATCTTAGCAATAATAAGAAATGCTCTTAAATGAGTAATGTCAGCACTTTAATTCATCTCTGAAATTTTTAACAGATCCTAGCTTTGAAAAAAAACACAGAAGTATAAAATTAATGCAATTTCAAAGGCAAACACAGGTGAAAGACCTCTAAAGGAACATGAAAACAAGATAAAATACAGAATTCAAAATGCAATGCTTGCAGAGTAAGTGGAGATTAAATCTGAGAGAGGCTTTCCCCCTTTTCTTTCTCTGATTTTTGTGGCCAAGAGTGTGATTAACAATATTCTGTATTTCAAGCTATTTATCTCATGAATAGGTATGGGTATCTCACCATAGGATATTCACTTTTCAATCCAAGTAAAAGAATCATTAAAGCCCCAACTAAATACTAATGTTGGTTATTTTAAAATCAAATACATTGTTTTATTTTGTTTTGTTTTAAATACATTTATTGAATATTACATTTTAAAAAATCAAATTATAAGATCTGTGGCCTTTCATGAAATAACACTTTGGCCAATGAGACTGTTAATGTATAACAAACTATTCCAATCGCATTTTCTTTGTAAATAAACACAGGGATTGTTGTTATTACTGAAAGTGGGACATTTAAAAATCAAAAATTGTTTACCAAAACTCTACCATCTATAATGAATATGCTCTGATTATTTTTCCCTAAAGTCTAAAATACTTAAATCCTGCTAAAGCAAATACCTATAAAACATGTTATTGTGTTCCTTTTCTCAACCTCAAGGAAACCGGACATGAAAAAAAATGTCAAAAAAGGAGTTCTGTCCTTAATATTAGAGTAAAAATCATTAAAATAATTCATAGTCAAATAGAAACTACACAATCTGAAGTAGTACAGAACTTTTGTTAACTACTTAAAAAATCATAGCATTTTGTTTTTAAAATAAAGGCAAATCTTAGAGAAATTATTCTTATTATGGTAAGAACATTTAATATGAAATCTTCCCTCTTAACAAATGGTTTAAGTACAAGACAGCATTGATACCTACAGGCACTAGGTTGTACAGCAGATCTCTAGAATTTATTCGTTTTGCATAATGGAAACCTTATGTCCCTTGAATAACTTCTCACTTACTCCTCCCCCTTATCCAGACCCTAGTAAGCCACCATTCTACTCTCTGCTTTCATGAGTTTGGATATTTTACATACCTCATCTAAGTGAGAGCACACAGTATTTGTCCACCTGGGACTGGTTTATTTTACTTAAATTTCTATTTGGGGGGAAGGGGGCTTCTTTCAGATTTATCGTATTTTTCAGGTATACATGTTTCCCTTGTAGATTTCTCTTGATATATATTTCTCACTAATTTATTTGGTGCTTATTTTGGAGGGATTATATTTGTATCCATGTCTTATATCCATGTTTTCCTGGGCTCTTGGATGCCCTTTGCTCCCACCTCCATAACATTGTCTACAACTGCACTCAGTCTGTCGAAGTCTCACCCATCATTTTCCACTTGGTTCTTTGCCTCTCTCATCTTTTACTCTGGGATTTTACATCACTTTATCCTCTGTAGCAGAGAATCTCAGCTCTTTGACTTCCAGACCTGATGTTTCAGCTAAAAAACTGTTTCACCTCAAAGTAAAAATCTACTGAGTACTGTACTTACTTCTATACTGTGATCTCTCTTTGATCTTGGCTCCCCTATGTTCTCAGAGCTTTGGCTATCAGGTGTTATTTACTGAGTAGCATTCAGATTTTCCAGTTATGTATTATGTACTGCTTTGTGTGATACAAACTATTCCTATATAGCTGGAAGAATTCATAAAATATTTAATATATTTATTCACCAAATATTTTTTGAACACTTACTATTTATTTAGTATATATTTACTGAGCACATACAAAGTGCCTATTACTCTTCAAGGTAGTGGGCATATGACAATGAGACAAAAAATAACTCTACCCTCTTTTTTTTTTCTTTTTTTAGGATAGTTTTTTTTTTATATTATTTTATTTTATTGTCAACTTGCTGTTAAAAATCAATGATTTAATATATGAATTCCATCAATATCTCATATTGCATTTATGAAGCTAATTACAGTAAATTGTTTCCAACCTCAAATCTGGTCCCCTGTATACATTCCAAAAAATTTATTCTGTAAAAACAGTACATGTTTTCAAAACTTTTTTTACAGTAAATTTCTCAACTACAATCCCCAAATATGTAAAAGATAATTTTTGGGGGTGTGGGCATGGGATAACTTTATTTTTTTAATTGCACCTAACAATTAACAATAATTCTTTTTTAAAAGTTTTTATTTTAATTCCAGGTAGTTAATATCCAATGTTATATTAGTTTCAGGTGTACAATATAGTGATTCAGCACTTAACTTACATACATTGCCTGGTGCTTATCAGGACAAATGCCCTCCTTAATCTCCATCACCGATTTCCCCCATCCCCCTACCCATGTCCCTTTTGGTAACCATCAGTTTGTTCTCTGTATTTATGAGTCTGTTTCTTGCAGAACTAACTCTGTTCTTGTAAAATGTATAATCTAGCGTGGGCGCATGAACTAAAAAACTGTAAACATACATATACGGTAAATATTCTGTAATGGAAAATAGAAAAGGTAAGAAAATAGTGTAAGAAGTATTCTTTATTTTTAATTTTATTTTATTTAAAATCAATTAATTCACATGTAGTATATTATTAGTTTCAGAAATATAATGAAATAAAAAAATCATTTGGAACTTAAATGCAGACTAGTTGAATTTAACTAAACCAAGTATGTTTTATTAAAAAAAAAAAAAGAATAAGTAGTGTACTCTTAGAATAGTTAAGGAATTGCTCTTTGTGGAGGTTAACAGGAACACCTTAGATGAAGTGAGGCACTGAACTATTTAGGGGAAGATAATATTATACAGAGAGAAGATAAAGTACAAAACTCTGAGAGTAGGAGACTGTGTGTTTTCCCAGATAGTAGCAAAAAGGCCAGTGTGGTGGAAATAAACTATTAAGGGTGCTAACAAAGGTTTAGGGTACAGAACATGTATAGATTTAAAGGTCAAAGTAGTAACATCGGATTTTATTTTAGTTGTGAAAAGTTATAAGAGAATGATATGATAGGGCTGGAATGTTTCAAAAATATTTCTTTGTTTTGTTGGTAACAGACTAAAAGAGGCAAAAGAAAAAGCATTTCAAAATCATTTATTTTCTACTTTTCTCTTTTTGGGCCTTAGCAATGCTTAAACTCAATCAGGATCATATTGTATTTTCTTGGGTATGTCATAAGAAAGATAGATCTCAGAGATTTACATTATTTTTGTGCTCACTTATTTACAGTATTTTCCTGATGAGAGAAATGGCATGTAAAATGTTAATTTAAGTAATAGCATTAGTAACAGCCTATCATAGATTAGTCTGTGGATTGTATTCAGAAATTTGTGTTTTGAAAATTGAAAACAAAGGATTCGATACTATGTGTCATTAATGTGGGAGTGCATAAGATAATTTTTAATACCTGAAGTCACATTTGTTGAGTATTATTAAGTACTAACTACTACGGTAAGGGATTATCTTTCTTTATTCTAAATGACTCTACTAGGTTCCTGTTGTTATCATGCTCCTTTTCGGCAAAGAGGGGGAGATTAGAGAGCTTAAGTAACACTCTCATGATCACACAGCTACTAAATGTGAGTCACAATCTGAACTTGGGAACAGACTGTGCTCTAAACCATTACATTATAGTGCTTTCCAATGCAGGAAAAAAAAAAAAAAAAAAACCTTAGGTAATCCTAATAAAAAGAAAAACCTGAATTTCCTCAGTGAGTCTTTAACCTAATTGTCCAAACAATGTAATTTTCTTACTTCCTACTTTAACATTTGTAGTTACATTTAATGATAAAACATTGAGTTATTTTTTTAAAGATTTTTAAATTTATTTTAGAGAACGGGAGAGCAAGGGAGAGAGACAGCATGAGCAGGAGGGGCGGAGGGAGAGAGAGAATCTCAAGCAGGCCCCATGCTGAGCATGGATCCCCAAGTGGGGATTGATCTCATGACCCTGAGATCATGATCTGAGCCAAAATTAAGAGTTGGATGCTTAAACAATTGCATCACCCTGGTGCCCCAAAACCTTGAGTTATTTTAGGTAGTGGTTCTTCAGAAACATTTAAGCATCTTAAGGTCACTAAAATATGTACTTTTCATTAAAAAGTATTGATTTTTGGAGACTGCACATACATTTGAAAAAATTATTAAGGTTAAGTATCTTCCTGCTTCACATTTCACTTCTTGGAAAAAAATAAGCCCTCAACTCCCACTACTCCCTGGTGTTCGCACTGGTAAGCTGCCTGGCAAGATCCAACCTGTGCCTTAGGAGAAATCAAGCAGGCATCCTTGCCTGAGGGCATCTATAAGGTAAAGATGGAGTGGCTAACATGAGGCCAAATAAGCAGGAGGAATGATAAGGCCTTTGCTGAAAAGAGAAAAAGTCAGTTACTCCTTTCTCAGGTGCTGCAAACTTTGCCCAGGGGCAGTACCAGCACAGCTCAGTGGTCAGAAGTCCAATAAGCAGGTCAAGTTTGTCCCTCTACCGAAGAATGGACCAAAAAACTAGACCTCTCCCCATCAATGTGAGGACCCCATCTCCTCTCCACTACTGAGGTCATATGAGAAACCTCACTTACATGCATTCCAGAACCAAAATGAAGATGAGGTTATTAGAAAACTTAAAGAATTAATCTGGGTCACACAACAGAACCTAAGGTATCTAAAGAATCAGCCCCAGTTACCAGACAAGACTCATCCGCAGCACCACATGCTCATTCATGCATTCACCTCAGTGTGTTTGCTACTCCTAAAAAAAGGTCAGACTAATTACAGAGAAACCAAATACAGAATTCTTTCTTTAAACTCAAAGAACCTAGGGACCTGGGTGGCTCAGTCGGTTAAGCAACTGCCTTTGGCTCAGGTCATGATCCCAGGGTCCTGGGATCGAGTCCTGCATCAGGCTCCCTGCTCAGTGGGGAGCCTGCTTCTCCCTCTGCTTGCTGCTCCCCCTGCTTGTGCTCTCTCTCTCTCTGACAAATAAATAAATAAATCTTTAAAAAAAAAAAAATCAGAACCTAGACCATAATTTAGGACCAAAGAGTGATATTCATCACTATGAATATCTCAGAGCTGCAAACAAAACAAAACAAAACAAAAATAAACAAAAAACACAGTTCATGTAACAGACAAAGAAAGCAGAGAAATGTTTCCAAAAGAGTTCAAAGTGTTAGTGCAGCACATTGACAAATGCTCAGCCAACCCTTATTCAACAACTGTTCTCTGGAAGTAATGAAAAATAGAGTGTACATATGAAAACAAAGAAGAGGCAAAAGAGGCAGAAGACAGGCAAGAGGATTTTTCATAGAAAAATCAATCTGAAAGTGAAAAAGAATATACAATCAAGGAAGGGAACAGAAAGCCTGAGCCACACATTCTGTAGGAAACTAATGCAGAAAAAAAAAAAAAAAACATGTGAGAAGTTTTATGGTTTCTCACACCATGTGAGAAGTTTTATGGTTTGTTTTGTTGTTTTTTGTTTGTTTTGTTTTCTATAAAAAATTGTCTTCCTTGGTTGAAAAGAGAGCCCTGGACTCCAGCCAAGATGAGATGTTCTGAACACAAAGAAAACTCGGGTTACCAAAATAATTTGAAACATGTCACCTTTACAAATTGTACTGTAATGACCAATTTTTGTGGGAGCTCAATGTTTCATTTTAATTATAAATC
This sequence comes from Phoca vitulina, assembly GCF_004348235.1. Taxonomy (NCBI): domain Eukaryota; kingdom Metazoa; phylum Chordata; class Mammalia; order Carnivora; family Phocidae; genus Phoca; species Phoca vitulina. The sequence goes on from NW_022589735.1 coordinate 16,992,269, forward strand.
TGACAGGGGTAATAGCAAAGGCTTCTAAAGAAGATTTATGATAAAAGGACCAAGCAGCAGCTTATTTTTAACATGTATGTCTCCTAACGGTACTTCCATTAAAAGTATATGCAACAGAGCATCAAAGAAGTAATGCAGACAGATGGGAAGTTACGTGAGTACATGAATGAGAAAGTAGAAGTTTCTATATTAACTCAAATATGCAGCCTTAAGAACACAGACACTGGGGTCAGACTGCCTAGATTCAGTCACTACATCACTTATACAATGTGGGAAAAAAGGCAAGATACTCAACTATCTTTGCATCCATTTCTCCACTGATAAAATAAGTACTATTGTATGTACCTGATGGAGTTGTCATAAACGTTACAGAAGAATACATATGTGAAACATTTAACTCAATTCCTGATGAAGAGTAAATTACAAAACAACTAGATAGGATGAGGATGATTTTTTTTTTAATTTTGGGGGGTTTTATTTATTTTTTCATTAAAGATAAAATTTCTGGAATTTCTATTCCTCTTACTTTTTAGAAGTAATGTAAGTATTAGGTTAGGAAATTCCAAAAAAGATTTAATTTTTGCCTCAGGCTGTATATATTAACCATTCTACACATCTATTGTAAGCAATGTGTGTCTTAAATTTAGACAAAGTATCTAGACATTATCTTTTTTAATTGATCTTTTTTTTTTTTTTTACATCAATAAGTAGAAGGTACTGGATAAATCTGTTGAATAACAGGAGGAAGAAAAGGAGGGAGGGAAGGAGAGAGGAAGAGAGAGAGAGGAAAAGTGAATTAACACTAATCCAAATTATTTAATATATGTAAAAAAGAAACAAACTGCAAAGTTAGCCCTGAGATTTTATATGAATTCTGAACAGCCTATATTAGCTATTAGCATGGATTACCAGGCAGGTAATTAACACAGATTATCTTTACTAATACTGTATGACAAAGCAATACATTACGAATTTTCTTACCCTCATTTAATACAGAACCTTTCACAGCCCAGTACATAGTTGGTTCTCAGTTATTGCTTCATGGATATAGTTTGAATAAAACAATGTGAAACTAAATTTGCACACCCAATCTGGAATTAAATATACAGTGGAGTTCACTGAGTTACTGTTTCCTGGAAAAATCTATGCCAGTTACTCCCAAATTCATTATATAAGAATGCAGTAACAGCTCCTGCCACTTGTAGCCTAAAAGGTGACTCAAATGACAATATTCATCCTATACTTATGGTTTTCAAACATTCTGGTATGAAATGTTATTTGAGAACCTGAAAAGCTTCTAAAAGTTGAGAAGTTAGATATAAATGATGTGGGACACCAAAACCTCAGTTAGAACAAGGAATTTGGGGGCCAAGTTTGACACCCTTTGTTCTCTATAAGCTCCCTCAGAATTTTTGGGAAGTCAACACACATCTGGAGAAAATGATCAGATGGAAGCCAAGTTATCCTCATAAATAACAACTCCAAGAAAGTGGGAAGTATCCTTGAGAGTTCTTTCCAGATGCTCTGCTTTTACTTTTGAAGTTATTTTTTTTTTGTCTGTTTTTATTTTAGACTTGAAGATGGTCAAGTATAACCAGGTTAATTTTTAAAAATGGAATACATATTATAATTTCAATGGGACAGACTAGAGAAAACATAAAAAAGATATGGTGGGGAGATTTTCTTTTTTATTCATTTCCCATTGAGATAAGGCTGATTTTTTTAAGTGGACAATAGAGAGGGATACTTCTAATCCACAGAACTATGGAACTGTCTTAATTTAAGAACTTACAAAGCAGGGGCACCTGTGTGGCACAGTCAGTTTAAGCATCCAACTCTTGTTTGCAGCTCAGGTCACGATCTCAGGGTCCTGGGATCAAGTCCCGCATCAGGCTCTGCACTCAGTATGGAGTCTGCTTGAGATTCTCCCTCTCCCTCTGCCCCTCCTACTCGTGCTCTCACTCGAGTAAATAAAATCTTAAAAAAAATAAAAATTGAAAAATAAAAAAAATAAAAACTTACAAAAGGGTTGAGGATCAATTTCAATAGTAATATGTGTGGGTTAAAAGCATTCTCCAAATGCTTTCCTTCTCAAAGTTATTTGACTGAGGAATCCTAAAAATACTGAAAAACCTTCCATAATAGTGTGGAATAGTGTACATTGGGGATATAGTTCTCTTTGTGAGTCAAAAGGTCTTATCAATATTTCACCAACCCATCTATTTTTAACCACCTAAAAATATGGCAGAGGAGCCTTGAGATGGTGAGTACTCTGAGCAGCTTAACTATAAGCACTGACAAGCAGACCGTATCAAAGCAAAAAGAACTGTAAATTGACAAAACTCTTAATATTGCTGTTATTGAAAAGTTAATCCAATCTCAGTGAGAGAATTTTTTTTAAGACTCAAATTTAGGGACACCTGGGTGGCTCAGTCAGTTAACCGTCTGCCTTCGGCTTAGGTCATGATCCCGGGGTCCTGGGATCAAGCCCCACATTGGGCTCCCTGCTCAGCGGGAGCCTGCTTCTCCTTCTGCCTCTGCTCCCCCTGCTTGTGCTCTCTCCCTCTCTCTCTCTGACAATAAATAAATAAAATCTTAAAAAAAAATAAGATGCAAATTTAATTAACATATAAGGTTCTGTTCCAAGATGATGACATAGGAGGATCCTGGACTTACCTCCTCACATGGACACACTAAATCTACAGCTACATATGAAACAATTTCCTCAGAAACAAATGTAAAAACTAGCTGAGTGACACCTATACTTATCAGGTAAACAAGAAAAATAAATCCAAGCAGGAGACTGAGACAAAATCTCAATATAAGCTCTACCACCAGTACAGTGAGAATCAGGAGGTAACTCAAAATTTGAAGTTTCTCCCTGAGAAACAAAGACTGTACTGCACATCAAGAACCTCAGCTTTCAGGACCTGCTCCTAACAGATGGGCCCTCAAATATCTAGCCTTGAAAACCAGCAAAACTCATATCCCCAAGACCCACTAGGCTATAGCAAACTGAGAAACAATTCTTAAAGGACTCAGACTTTCAGATTCACCTGTTCCAAAGACCAGTGAAAAAGCAGCTAATTAAAAGGTACCCAGACTTTTTGTGAAAGAGGCTTAATTGCCTATCTTCAAGTGTCAGCCTGAGGGTTAGGCATGTAACCTAATATACATGTCGGGGGCTACTAAGATTGTCTCGAGGAAAGAAGGCTGGTGGGCACCATCTTTGCACGCTCTCTGCTTCACACAATATGCCATCTTTGCACTCCAACTTGATGTTATTTCTTGAAAAGGACCTTGTAACCACCTCTGGCAACCTGATTTTTGTGGCTGCTACCCAAGGGACACCGCCAGATTGCCTGGCCCCAGTGGTCAGCAGGGCTTATTCTCCAGGGTCCCAAAGAACTATGCCCATTGAAGAAAGAATTCTTCAATGACTACCACCCCCTATACACAGCAATAGGTAACAGTCTCAAGAACCTAGGCTTTATATGAAAGAAGCTATTAGGTTATCTTCACAGCTTTGGCCTCAAGGGCAGGCTTCTAATTAAACACACATCTAAGACATGACTGTAATCCTTTTCAGAGACCTCAAAGAACAGGTCTTCAAACTCCATCTGGTATACTTTCAAGTGCCAGTGAAAGGGAGCTTTTGTGCATATCTGCTACCCATTTGTGTGTGTGGGTATGTGTCTGTCACTCAGGAGACCCTCTTGATCACCAGGCTCTGGTGGCCATAGAAACTTGTGTCTCTGGGTCCCACAGGACTGCAGCAATCAGAGAGACAGTCCTTGACTGTCTGATGACTAACATCACAGGGCACTACACAGACAGAAGACTGGTAACAACCTAGTCTTTACATAAAAGAGGCCTATTTGCTTGTTTAAGGGCTTTGTCCTGATGGGTAGGCTTCTGGTTTGGCACATATCTCAGAGCCTACAAAACTGCTCTCAGGGAATGGAGGCTGGTAGATGTAATGCTTGCACTCAACCTCTGCTGTACTCCATCTGCCTGGTGCTCCGATTTTTGTGGATGCTGTCAGGGGACCCTTCTAGACCACATGACTCTGGTGGCCAGTGGGGCTTACTTTTGTGGTCCCACAGTATTCTATTTGTATAATTTAAAAACTGCTACCTGAAGGCCTGGCTTCAAATTAGCCTGAATCTAAGTGCTAAGCCCTTCCCCTTGGGTACACTGACAGGTGTGTAAATGGCTCAACTACCGGGAGCCACTGAAAATAGGGTGCTTGAATAATTGCAAAGGTTGAAGAGACAACCAAGAACTATGGCAGGCTTGAACAATATGGTTCATTTCATACAGGAGGCCACTCCAAGATACGGGAAGGTGACTCTTTTAACTAATTCAAAGAATCCAATAGAGTAACTGAAAAAGAAGAAAGAGAGGAATTTGATCCAAATTTTTAAAAATACATACTTTCAGAAAAAAAAGTAAAAATCTCAGATAAGTGATTTACCTGATAAAGAGTTCAAAGTAATTGTCATTAAACTCAGGAGAAGTATAAACACAAAGAGACACAAAGAAAAAGAAATTACAACAAAGTACAAATTGAAATCACAGAGCTGAAAAATACAGTAACTGAACTGAAAGATACACTACAGGGGTTCAAGAGCAGACCAGACAAAGCAGAACAAAGAATCAGTGAATTTGAAAAAAGGACACTAGAACTCACTTAATCAGAGCAGCAAAAATGTACAGAAAGGAAAAAAGTGAGTAAAGGCTAAGAGATTAATGGGACAACATCAAGCAGACCAATATTTACATTATAGGGGTCCCATAAGGAAAACAGAATGAAAAGGGTAGAAAATTTATTTGAAGAAATAACACCTGAAAAATTCCCTACCCTGGAAAAAGAAAGAGAGATCCTGTAAGTCTAAAGAGTTCCAAATAATGGGAACCAATAGAAACACTCACCAAGACACATTATAATTTAAAAAGTCAAAAGTAAAAGAAGAGGATCTTAAAAGCAGTAAAGGAAAAACAACCTGTTATGTACAAGAGACCCCAATAAGAGACATAGATTTTTCAAATCTTTTCCAAAAAGATTTTTCAGCAGAAACTTTGTAGGCCAGAATGTACTGGCTTAATACATGCACAGTGCAGAAAGAAAAAAATACCAAACAAAAATGCTATACATGTCATATCTGTCCTTCAGAATTGAAGGAGTGGTAAAGAGCTTTCCAGACACTCAAAGAGCTAATGGATTTCTTCCCCAATGAAAAGGTCTTAAAAGAAATGTTAAAGGGACTTCTTTAAGTTGAAATGAAAATATACTAATTAGTAATAGAAAAAGACATGAGTGTAATTCTCACTGGTAAAGATAAACTAACGGTGGTGAACTAATCTTTTATAAAGTTAGTATGAAGGTTAAAAACACAAGTAGTAAAAAGAACTATAATAATTAGTTTTTAGGCATTTATAAAATAAAATGATGTCAAATATAACTTCAAAAACATAAAATGTGGGTGTGTATAGAGTAAAAATGTAAAGCTTTAGAATTTACTCAAGCTAAAATAGACTTTTATAAATATGTTATTTTATGTATGCCAGATGGTAACCACAAAGCAAAATCCTAGGTAAATAAACAAAAGAGAAAGTAAACATACCACTAAAGAAAATCATCAAACCACAAATGAAGAGAGCAAGAGGAGAAAAAAAGGAACTACAAAACAGTCAGAGAACAATTAACAAAATGGCAGTAAGTACATAACTATCAATGATTACTGTAAATGTAATGAACTATATTCTCCAATCAAAATAGCAAGAGTGACACAGAAGACACATCTATATACTGTCTATAAGAGACTCAGTTCAGATGTAAGGAGACACAGACTGAAAGTGAAGGGATGAAAAAAGATATTCCATATAAAAGATAAAACAGACTTTAAAAATGAGGTAGTAAAAGACAAAAATGGGCACTGTATAATGATAAAGGGTCAATCCAACAAGAGGATATAACAGGTGTAAATATTTATGCACCTAAAATAGCATGTAAATGTTAATAAACCTAAAGGGAGAATTAGACAGCAATAAAATAATAGACTTAATACCCTACTTTTATCAATGGATCCATTATCCACATAGAAAATCAATAAGGGACTAGTAGTCTTAAGTGACATGTTAGACCAGATATACACTTAACAGATATACACAGAAGGCTGTATCCAAAAGCAACAGAATACACATTCTTCTCAAAGGCACATGGAAAATCCTCCAGGATAAATTATATGTGAGGCCACAAAACAAGTCTAAATCAGTTTAAGACTGAAATCATACAAAGTATCTTTTCTTAACAGAATGCTACAAAACTAGGGGCGCCTGGGTGGCTCAGTCGTTAAGTGTCTGACTTCAGCTCAGGTCATGATCCCAGGGTCCTGGGATCGAGCCCCGCATTGGGCTACCTGTTTAGTAGGAAGCCTGCTTCTCCCTCTCCCACTACCCCTGCTTATGTTGCCTCTCTCCTGTCAAATAAATAAAATCTTTAAAAAAAAAAAAGAATAGTACGAAACTAGAAACCAAACAAGAAGAAAACAGGAAAATTCACAAAAATGTGGAGATGAAACAACACACTACTGAATAACCAATGGGTGAAATAAGAAATTGAAGGAGAATTTTTTTTTTAAAAAATACCTTGGTTAATTAAAATTAATTATTTAAAAGGGAAGAACAACATACCAGAATTTATGGGGCACAACAAAAGCAGTTCTAAGAGCAAAGTTCCTATTAATAAATGCCTACCTCAAAAAACAAGAAAAATATCAAACAACCCAGCCTTACACCTCAAGGAACTAGAAAAAAGAACAACAAAGCCCAAAGTTAGAATGAAGTAAATAACAAGATCAAAGTGGAGATAAATGAAATAAAAATGAAAAAAATAGAAAAGATCCATAAAATTAAGAGCTGGTACTTGCACAGATACACAAAATTGACAAATCTTTATCTAAACTCACCAAGAAAAAAAGAGAGTAAGTTCAAATAAATAAAATCAGAAATAAAAGAAGAGGCATTACAACTTATAGCACAAAACCACAAAGGATCAGAAGCAGCTACTATGAACAATTAATTCCAACCAACTGGAAAACCTAGAAGGAAACAATAAACTCCTAGAGACATACAACTACCAAGACTGAATCATCAAGAAATGGAAAATCTAAACAGATCAATTCCTAGTAAGGAGACAGAATCAGTAATTAAAAATCTCCCAAAAAAAAGCTGTAGGACCAGACGGCTTCAATAATGAAGTCTGTCAAACATTAAAGAGGAATTAATACCAATCCTTTTCAATCTCCTAAAAAAACAAAAAAAAAAACAAACAAATGAGGGAACATTACCAAACACATATTATGAGACTAGCATTACCCTGATACCAAAACAGATAGGTAGCCACAAGAAAAGAAAATACCCTGATGAATACAGATGCAAAAATCCTCAACAAAAAGTTAGCAAACAGAATTCAATAATCATTAAAATGATCATACACCATGATCAAATGAGATTTATTCCAGAACGCAAGGATGATTCAACAATTGTTAATCAATACCACATTAACAAAATGAAAGATAAATATGTGATCATTTCAAGAGGTACAGAAAAAAGCATTTGAGCAAAGTCAACATTCATTTATGATTAAACACTCTCAACCAAGTGTGTATAAAGAAATCATACATAGGTCAGTATAATATGTTATATATGCCAAGCCCACAGCTAACATTATACTCAAAGTTGAAGAGCTGAAAGCTTTCCCTCTATGATCAGGAACAGACAAGAATGCTCACACTTATCCTTTTTTTTTTTTTTTTTTTTCAACTTAGTATTGGAAATCCAGCCAAAGCAATTAAGCAAGAAAAAGGAATGAAAGTCATTCAAATTGCAAAAGTAAAACTGTCACTATTTGAACATGAAATGATATTATATAGAAAACCCTAAAGACTACACTAAAAAACTATTAAATCTCACACATGAATTCTGTCAAGTTGAAGCATACAAAATCAATATACAAAAACCAGTTTTTATACATGAATAATGACATTCAGAAAGAGAAATTAATAATCCTCTTATTTTACAGTTGCATCAAAAATAAAAAAAATACCTAGGAATAAATGTCACCAAAGAGGTGAAAGACCTATATACTGAAAACTATAAGACACTGGTGAAAGAAAGTGAAGAAAACACAAAGAAGTAGAAAGATATTCCATTCTCATGATTTAAAAAAAATATGGTAAAACTGTCCATACTACCCAAAGCAGTCTACAGCAGTAATGCAATCCCTATGGCAATTCTAATAACATTTTTCACAGAAATAAAAAAAAAAAATCCTAAAATTTGTATGGACCCCAGAAGACCCCAAAGAACCAAAGCAATCTTGAGAAAGAAAAGCAAAGGTGAAGGTAACATACTCCCAGATTTCAATTTATATTCCAAAGCTGCAGTATTCTGAACAGTATGGTATTGTCACACAAAGGGGTACACAGATCAATCCCATAGAATGGAGGGGACAGAAATAAACCCATACAATATGATCAATTTATTAATGACAAAGATTAGCTATGAATATACAATTGGGAAAGGACAGTCTCTTCAATATGGTGCTGAAAATGTGAACACTTACAAGCAAAAAAATGAAACTGGACCACTATCTTACATCATGCACAAAAACTTATTCAAAACGGAGGACAGACTTGAACTTAAGCCCTGAAATAGTAAAACTTCTAGAAGAAAACATAGGCATTAAGCTCCTTGACATGTATTGCAGATGATTTCTTGGATTTAACACCCAAAGCAAAGGTAACAAAAGCAAAATAAACAAGTGACACTACATCAAACTAAAAAGCTTCTGCATACCAACGTAAACCATCAACAAAATGAAAAGTCAGTCTACCTAATGGGAGATAATATTTGCAAATTAGATATATCCAATAGGGATTATCCAGAACATATAAAGAACTCATACAACTCAGTAGCAAAAAAATACATTTTAAAAATTGGCAGAAGATCTAAAAATAGATGCAAACATTTCTCCAAAGAGAGTCATACACATGGCCAAGAGGTACACAAAAAAACTTATTAACATAACTGATCTTCAGGAAAGTGAAATTCAAAACCACAATGACATACCACCTCACAACTATTAGAATGGCTAGTAACAAGTAGACAAGAGAGCGGAAGTGTTGGCAAAGATGTGGAAAAAAGATGTGCATTCTTCGTTGGAATATAAACTGGTGCAGCCACTATGAAAAAGAGCACAAAGATTCCTCAAAAAATTAAAAATAGAACTACCATATAATTCAGTAATACCACTTCTAGGTATTTATCTGAAGATAGCAAAAACACAAATTTGAAAAGTTATATGTTCCCCATGTTCACTGAAACTTTTTTTTTTAAGATTTTATTTATTTATTTGACAGAGAGCGGCAGGCAGAGGGAGAGTGAGAAGCAGGCTCCCCACTGAGCAGGGAGCCTGATGTGGGGCTCGATCCCAGGACCCTGGGATCATGACCTGAGCTGAAGGCAGACGCTTAACTGACTGAGCCACTCAGGCACCCCTTCACTGACACTTTTTACAATAATTTATATATGGAAACAATCTATGTGTGTATTGACGGATCAATGTACAAAGAAACTGTGATACACGTGTACAATGTACTTACTATTCAGTCATAAAAGAAAACAATAAAATCTTGCCATTTGCAACAACCTGGATGGACCCTGAAGGCATTATGCTAAGTGAAATAAGTCAAATATAAAAGTGTATGATCTCACTTGTATGTGGAATCTAAAACCAAACAAACAAATAAACAAGTAAGCAAACAAAAACCTGAACTCAGACACAGAAAAGAGACTGGTGGTGCCAAAGGCAAGGGCTGAGTGGTGGGTTATCTGAGTGAAGGGGTTTAAAAGGTACAAACTTCCAACTATAAAGTAATTAAGTAATGGGGATATAATGTATAGCATGGTGATGATAGTTAACAATTCTGTACTGCACAAATATTGCTGAGAGATCTTAAAAGTTCTCAATGTAAGAAAATAGATTTTGTAATTATGTATGGTAATGGATGTTAACTAGACTTATTGGTTATTTTGAAATATATATATCAAATTATGTTGTACACCTGAAACTAATATAGTGTTTTATTTCCATTATACCTCAATTAAAAATTAATATATATACTTGTCATGTTTTGGTATTGTATTGGTCTTTGCATAACTAGATATGTATTTTAAAGAAATGTCATATTTATAGTGTGTGGGCTATTTTAAGAACACTTTTGAGATATTCAAGATTATTTCCACAGTTTCTGTAACACATCACAATTGTATTATTACATTTTATGTTTATAATCTCAATTTTTTTAAAGATTTTATTTATTTATTTGACAGAGACAGAGAGCATGAACAGGGGAAGGACCAAGGAGAGAGGGAGAAGCAGACTCCCTGCTGAGCAGAAAGCCTGATGCGGGATGTGATCCCAGAACCCTGGGATCATGACCTGAGCAGAAGGCAGACGCTTAACTGACTGAGCCACCCCAGGAGCCCAAAGTATAATCTTAATTTTTAAGCAAGTTTCAACACTTTGTGTTCCTTCAAACTATGTGGCTTTCAGGTTATTTACACAGTTGTATATTATATTTTAACAAATGAAATTTTATATTTATAGAGAATTTATTGTCAATTTAGTAGTGTAGTATCTGTTATTCCCACTGTAGAAAAAATGTTCTTTAAATTGATGCTGAACAAAATTATTAAAAATAAAAGATACTGATAAATTATATGTGCCAATCACTTCATATTACTTTATTTTAACTAATATAAAAGATAAAGTATACCCTCAATTTCCTGTGTGATGTAGTTATATCAGTTTACCTAGTAGATCCAGGGGGCCTTGAAATATTGTCTATCCAAGACTTTCCATTTCAAAACTAATTTTTTCTTTGTCTAAAGACTTTATGACTACAAATCACATATTATATATCCTTAATTTTACCTTTCCTTTCAAGGCACACCATATATTTAGTCATATAAGGAAGAAAGGGTGGAAAGACAAGATTATCACAAGTTCATGTTAATTGTAAGCTGACTCCAGTTACAGAAACAAAAAGAGTTGAACCTCTGAATTAATGAAAGATGACCTTTGGTTTTGGACACCCCTCATTCGAAAGCACTGGCACATTACAATGTGTAACTAAACACTTAGCTTATAGTTTTAATTTATACTCATTTATATGAAGAAATAGGACATTTGTGTTTTCCTTTTTATGTAAATTTTTAAAAATGGTTATAAAATGTCACTGCCTTCACCATCACTGAGGATGTGCGCGAATGCACTTGTCACAAAATCTCTCTAAAATTATCTTCTAAAGGGAGTAGGTTTATAAATATTTTATTGGCTAATAAATGGCATTACCAACTGCTGTTTTAAAATGGTGTACAGGACTAATTAGTCTGCACTAAAAATCATGTGTCTTTAATAGAAAAACAACTAGAGGGAGATGAACTGCTTTCTATATACAGTTAAGGTAACAAAGGACTAAGTTGATGTTTCTCCTCCAAATGAACAATTCTGGAACAAATTATATGAAATAAGAAAATATATTGTACAAATAACCAAGCATCTGACTTTTTAATTTTTCTCTTCTACTTCAATTCAAATATAACTTCCAGACTATCCTCATTCTTGAGTCCAGTTTAGGAACAGTAATAGCCCATCATCAAGAATAGCCTCCATAAGGCATCGCATACACATTTCTGTATCCTATATTCCGCTATTTTGGGGTCTTTTCAAAGTTGTATCTCTTCATTTTGGTGCTTTAGCTTTTTAATGCTATAATATTAATACTGTTATTTAAAGTTTTAAGAGCTATCTTCCAAGGTCACTATGGTATTAGTAGCAGAAATTCCAAGTACAGTCACAAAACCTGGTTGAGAAAGTCTGGAGGAACTGAGACCTTAGGCTATCTTTAAATGACAATCCAGAGGTGACCACAGCATTTCTAACAACATATTATTGTGGATTTTAGGGGAAAAAATGAAAAACAGTTCCCAACACAAGTTTGACCAACACTGCAATGTTATTTAAAACAATTGTGATACTAAGTCATGATACATATTAAAATAACATCATTTCCACAGATTTCAAAAGGCATTGAGAACTTGAGGGATGGGATTCAGAGGTGTATGTATTGAATCAGAGGGTGTTTATGTTGTTTACATTACAGAGGTGGAAAAGTTCTAAGCTGTTAAGTTGAATTAAATACAAGATTAACATGGCAGTGATGGATAATTTTTGTTTTCTTGTTTAAAGGAATAACATAGAATAACTGAAATTAAAAATATAATGACAAGTTCCAGAATATAGCACTACTTCATTGTTGAAGAAAGAAGGCAGAAGACTCTATTATAGTCAAGAGAAATCCAAATTCCATCATCTTTATGTTAATTCTCACTTGGCTTCCTCACTCTATCAATTTCAGGCCCATAGGGTACAAAATTGTGCCCGTTGTTTTACATTTGTTTCTTAACAAGATGTCTCAATAAATCTAATTTCATCATCTTTTGTCATACTTTAGAAACAGAACTATATAATTTAATATTCTTGGATAGTAGTTTTCTCTTATTCATGCTGTAAAATAACACCATTTGAAATAAAAAATAAAACAAATTATATATATAAATCATATAAAGCCTTTTATTTATGAATAGTTACTATTAAACATGAGAGAAATGTAAAGATAGGAATATAAAATGCATCAAATACGTGTCTTATCAACATTATAGAAGGAGATCACAGAGTGCCTGGGAAAAACCATAGCAGAAAAGATCTTAGCTGAGAATGTTTCAGAACTGATCAAAGATCTCCACCCACCTATCCAGAATCAAAAAAGAAAAAAGAAAAATTGCTATGGTCTCAATGTTGGTGTCCCTCAAAATTCTTATGTTGAAACCTAAACCCTACAGTGATAGTATTAGGAGGTGGGGGTCACTGGAAGGTGATTAAATCATGAAAGTGGCACCCTCGTGAACGGGATTAGTGCCTTATAAAAGAGGCATGAGAAAGTTCCCTTGCCCCTCACCATGTGAGGTTACACAGAAAATTATTCTGAGAAATATGAGTTGCTTATAAACCACCTGGCTTACGATAATTTTGGTAGAGATGCCCAAATGGACTAAGACAAACAGGAAATCCCAAGCATGATAGATAAAAAGGAAATTCACATCCAGACACTTTATGGTACAATTTCAAACCATAAAAGACAAAATGAGCATCTCAGAAGTAGACAAACTATCTTCCAAAGTAACATTCAGACTGAAAAGGGATTTTTCCAGCAGGAACACCTGGAACTGGAAGACAGAGAAATGGTCTTTCCTTCTGTGCTGAAATAAGTTAACTACCGATCAATAAAGTTAAGACGTATTTCAAGAGTATGGCCAAAATAAAACTGTTTTTAGAAAACAAAATGTAGACATAGCTGGAGGATTTCTGAAGGCTGCATTTCCACCCCAGCTGGAAGACGTAAGGAGCAGGAAGGACAGGGGCAAAGTAAGGAGGAAAATGGTAGGAGATGTAATTAACTATTGACTACTGGAAAACATAATAATATATTATAGGAATCTAATTTTTTTTTAAAAAAAGAATTAACAAGTATTCCAACAATAAATATAAGTCACAAGGGACTGCAGATGATAAAATTAAATTTTCATATTGTAATTTCTTGGGTAAGAAGTAAAAATTAGAAACAGATTGTATTACCTTGAAAACAGTACAGAAAAAAAAACAGTACAGAAAAACTGTTAATTAACTGGAATTTAAATAAAAACTTACAAGAAAATAGTACAGAAGAAAGCACAATTAAAAGAAACTCTTCATATCCAAAAAATGTAACAAATGAGTGGGGGAAAAACACCGATCAGATGTGACATAAAGAAAACAGGAATTATGGGATATGTATAATTTATGTAGAATAATTTCTACAGCAAAAGACAATAATCATATTAGAACTTTAAATAATACAACTACTAAAAAATATACTGTTCTTTTTTTATTATTATGTTATGTTAGTCACCATACAGTACTTCATTAGTTTTTGATGTAGTGTTCCATGATTCATTGTTTGCACATAACACCCAGTTCTTAAGAGAAACCTGTAAAATATAAAAATGAAGAAAATATGGAAGAAATAATGGTAGAAGGAAGTATTCCTCAGGGAAACACAGTAACTATTGTGGAAGAAGTTTCTTCCTCCATTCAGACAATGCAACTGCCAGAAAATAATGAAATAAAATGGAGCTAGAGGTAAACTCTGGGTCCTGGGAGGTAAGCCACCCCAAGAACAGGGCTATAGATGAAGCTAGAACAAAGAGTGCTCCCAGGAAGACATTTGGGTGATAGGAGCTTATCAGTAAACCAGGAGTGAAGGACTGGAGGAGCTGGGCATAGGAAACCATTCTCCCTCAGGGTCACACTCCTTCAGGTGCCGTATACAATACCACGAGCACCGTAGCTTATAAATAACAGAAATTTATTTCTCACAGTATTGGAAGCTGGAAGTCCAATATCAAGATGCTGGCATGGTTGGGCGAGGCCCCTCATCCTAAGCTGCAGACAAATGGCAGAAGGCAGGAGTTACCTCTCTGGGGCCTCATTTACAAAGGCATCAATCCCATAGATAAGGGCTCTCAAGACCTAATCACATCCCAAAGGTCCCAATACCTTGGGGCATTAGGTCTTCAATATATGAATTTGGCAGGGGGAGGTGGGACACACTCATGTACATTCAGCCCATAGCACTCAGTTAACTACAACCACTGAAATGCTTTCAAGTAGGGTAAATGGGCAGAAAACATATGGTCATGGATTTTGATTAAAATAAGGAATTTTAATATTGTTCAAATCTGACTATGGAAGAGAACTCTTTGGGAATACATTAGGCCTCCTTGATGCATGGTTTTGTTTTCCATACTTTTCAGTTATTCACAGTTAACAGCGGTCCCAAATCAGATGATCATCCTTCTGACCTGTCATCAAAAAGTCCGTAGTAGTTTAGCACTGTCTCACGGTGCCTTTGTCACTCACCTCACTTCATCTCATCACAGAGGTACTGTGTTATTTGACTTCAACACAAGAAGGGTGAGTCCAGTACCATAAGATATTTTGAGGGGAGCCTGGGTGGCGCAGGCGGTTGAGCGACCGACTCTTGGTTTCAGCTCAGGTCTGATCTCAGGTTTGAGTCCCACATTGGGCTCCATGCTCAGCAAGGAGTCTGCTTGAGGATTTCTCTCTGCCTCTCCCCTCTGTGCTCTCACTCTCTCTCTCTCTTTCTAAATAAATCTTTAAAAAATATTTTCAGGGCGCCTGGGTGGCTCAGTTGGTTAAGCGACTGCCTTCGGCTCAGGTCAGGATCCTGGAGTCCCGGGATCGAGTCCCGCATCGGGCTCCCTGCTCGGCGGGGAGTCTGCTTCTCCCTCTGACCCTCCCCCCTCTCATGTGCTGTCTCTCTCATTCTCTCTCTCTCAAATAAATAAATAAAATCTTTAAAAAAAAAAATAAAAAAAAAAAAATAAAAAAAAAAAAAAAAAAAAAAAAAAAAAAAAAAAAAAAAAAAAAAAATATTTTCAGAGTGATGTGGGGAGAGACCACATTCATACAATTTTTATTATGGTATATTGTTATAATTGTTCTATTGTTAGTTATTGTTGTTAACCTCTTATTGTGCCTAATTTATAAAGCAAACTTTATCCTAAGTATGTAGGTTTAGGGAAAAACAGTATACATAGGGTTTGGTACTATTTAGGTTTCAGGTATCCACTGGGGACTACAGGTCTTGGAACATATTCCCTGCAGTTAAGGAGGGATTATTGTGTCGAGCTCCTCATTAATAGGGCTCTTATTTGGGATAAAAATTTGGAATAATCAAAGATGATTTTATATTTTGGCAATTAGGTACACAATCAGGCTGAGGGTTGTGCACTCAGCTGGCTAAGAAGTTAGCTATACATCTGCAATCAGTGAAACAGCACCAAATACACAGACGGCAGACCATAGGAAGCACACATCTGGATTTTAATTTTTTTAAAGTAATACACACAGGCAGTCAAAGACACACACACACACACAGACATACTGTATACAGAGCAAGAGAGTAAAAGAGGGAGAGCATGAGCGAGGGAGAGAGAGAACAAATACAATATGGGTTCTATGAGAAAAAGTCACATTCAGATGAAGATAATAATTTGGGGGCAAAGTTATTAATTGCATGCTCATGAAGAATGCTTTTAAAAATCATTTGCTTTGGGGGGCACCTGGGTGGCTCAGTCGGTTGGGCGGCTGCCTTCCGCTCAGGTCATGATCCCAGGGTCCTGGGATCGAGTCCCGCTTGGGGCTCCCTGCTCCACGGGAAGCCTGCTTCTCCCTCTCCCACTCCCCCTGCTTGTGTTCCCTCTCTCTCTGTGTCTCTCTCTGTCAAATAAATAAATAAAATCTTAAAAATAAATAAATAAAAAATAAATAAAAATCATTTGCTTTTCTGGTTAACTTGAAAACAGTTAAAGAACTTCCCAGCATAACATTTTACATTTCATAAGGGATTTTATTTTTGTATATTATACATGTGAGATAATGACACCCATAACTAACATTGGAGATCATTTCCATATTACCCATGTAAAATAGGACTCCTTGGTTTTCTGGAGAACCATAAGGAATGCATATATCTTTCTGTTTTCCTATCTATATGTGTTTCCATCTCTCCATCTATCTACATTGTTCACTACATATGGCTACTATTCCTTCATCCTAATGCATGGCAACTAATGTATTTTATAGAATCAATATAGCATCAATACTGATAAAAGACAGTGTAAATTTTCCTTTGAATAAGGGAGACATCAAGAGGGTGTGATTAAAGTATTTCTCAGAATTTCAGGCCCTAAATTTCTAAGGATGGGAGAATCCAAGATGAGATTTGTGTTAGTAATTGCAGATCCACTTATATTGTGGCACTAGGATAATGAATAAGAAAATTGGAAACATGCAAATCGGTCTGCTCCTAAACAGTGTGCTTAAAAGTGAAAATTATGCATTATTGGTTAAGTGCAAAGGAAAATTTAGAACTGGGCATAAATTGCAGAATCCACAGAAACCACTACTGAAGCAATGTTATAGTAATTATATTTTATAATTGTATTTCACATAATATCAGGTTTACAATGTTAGATTAATACATTTTTAAGACTTAATTAATTAATTAGAGAGAGGGGTGGAGTTGGGGGTGGAAGAGAGGGACAAGCAGATTCTGCACAAAGCCTGACATGGGGCTCAATCCCACAATCCTGAGATCATGACCTGAGTGAAAATCAAGAGTTGGAGGCTTAATCTACTAAGCCACCCAGGTGCTCCAGATTAATACACTTTAACCTCAATAAATAAATATTAGGAGAAATCTAGGATTTCAAGAAGTATCTATCAACCTTGCAGCATTTTATTTTCACTACCTAAGAAATAAAATTAGACAAGATAAACAACAGAATTTTGAAGGATGCAGAAGTTAGCTTGCTTGTTTGACCTCATTTTTTTAATAGAACAAAATCTTTTAAAGAGAGACAGTTCCTCCCAACTGTTCAGATTAGATATTTTTTTTAAAAGGAAAATAACCCCCAAAATCTCCATTTCATTTTCTAACTAATATGCTCTAATATCTAAGTAATAATCAAAAATCTTGGTTGTCCCCTCCAAAGCATCCTCTCCTCAATATACAGCCAAAAAGAACTAACAAGGTAAATAGTTTCTCAAAAGGAGCACTAGGGACTGGGGGCATGGAGATTACCAGCAATGCCTTTCAAATGGTCCTTCTACTTCAAAGGGAAGGGGAAATGGAAAATATACAATTTGTTCAAAGAAGAATTATGCTCACTTTTCCCGTGTCTTTGTCTTACAGCCCACATCATCCCATCTCAGGTCAAACGTGGACAATGTGCGAGGCAGAGTGGCAACGAAACCGACTCCCTTCTAGGACCTAGAGCTCTCACAGCTGCTTTAATTCCTGAGTTCTGATTTTCAGTTGCATTAAACTCAGTCCTCGAGGACAGTGCATTTTTTATCTTAGACTTTCTAGTACCTAACAAATGATGCCCAAATCCATTAGCTGAAACCTAACAGATTTAAGGTTGCAAATCCTTAAAAAAAAATATGGAGTAAAAGATGCACAACTGAGTAATTTGTTTACATAGCATTGGTTTTTAATGTATTGCCCTATAATGTTTTGCAAACTCTCAGCCTGGTGCATGTGAAGGACTATGCATGCATGGAGAAACAATCTGCTTAACGGTCTTATATCCAGGAATCTGTCTCAGATGTGGCAAATCCATATATACCTACCAAATAGAAAAAGATGCACCAAAAATCATAGTTTTGTATTGTTTTCTCACATTTCAATGTGGATAACATCTGAAAAAGGCTTTCACTTGGCTTCTGCAGTACATTAAGAAACCATATGCAAGAAGTGAAAAGGCATAAGGCTTTAGATGATAAAATCCCCAAGGACTCAACTGAAGCTCCAAGTAATTTCAAATTATACAATCTGCATATCCACCTCAGGAATGTTACTTTCATACAAGAGAGGATCATAAGGTTATGGTCCTTCTCAGGGGATAAGCATTGCCTGAATATAAGCAATGCCCATGGCTATTACTATTTTTATTATATCCATAAAGTGTATCTTCTTTAATATATGTGAAAAGGACCAGGTAGCTATCTATTCTTTCTGTAGCATACTAAGGCTAAAAGGATAGTATTATGAGAGTTCAAATAGGTGAGGGAGGGACATTAAAGATGTATAATTCATCATATGTGAAAAAAATATCTTCAAAGGAGGCACTTGAATGGCTCAGTCAGTTAAGCGTCTGTTTTTGGCTCAGGTCATGATCCCAGGGTCCTGGGATCCAGCCCCACATCAGGCTCCATGCTCAGCAGGGAGTCTGCTTCTCCCTCTCCCCATGCTTGTGGGCATACTCTCTCTTGTGCTTCCTCTCTCTCTCTCAAATAAATAAATAAAATCTTTAAAAAAAACTTAACTGGGATAATTTTCCAGCATAATATGTCCTGACTAAACATCTCCTCTATAATTCCTTTACTTACCTTCTAGTACCGCAGATGGGAATGAGAAAAGTATTTGGGTAAGGTAGTAATATTTATAAAATTATAGGTAGAAGAAAAAGTAGTAAGGAATATTTGAAAATTATATCATCACGAAAGGTTAAAAGAATACCTTTTAGCAACATTGAGCTTTTACGAGGTAGGATAACACCCAAATTAAAGCAATACAAAGGACAGCAAGAAGACCCACTGCCCCTGTACTAGACTGCTCTGACTCATAAAATTCCAGTGTTGGTCTTCCTTTCCTTTCTTGTAATGTCTTCCTCACAGTTTTTATTGCAAATTTTAGTCAGGACAGGTAACTCGTAAACCCTCATAGAATTTTTGTGATGACACTTGTAAGGTAAGAGGCATAAGGATCAACAAAATCAGTGGCAGAAAAAAAACTAATTCATAGCAACCAAATTCACTTACTTGAAATTTTATCTAGAGTTTTTAGATAAGAATATTCAGGAGAAAGCCTGTCATAGACAACTCTAAAACTTTTGAACAAATATTTTTACATTAAATTTGCATTCTTTACCCTCACCTATGGGCAAGGATATGTTGGCAAGGGAAGAATGGAAAGGCCAAGAAGAGACTAGTCCTGTAATTATCTGATACATTAACAAGGGCAGGTAGGAGGATAGGTTTGGAGAATGTCAAGGATAAGTTTCTGGGAAAGGTGACTTAACAGATTGCCTCTGGAGAAGTTTATTAGGGGGTGTTTTGGAATCAACGTCAATGGAAGGGAGAACAAAGATATGGGATTCTGCAGAGAATGAAGCTGGACAACAATGCAGTCCCAGTAAGGCCTCAGCCAGCCCTGCAGTGATGACCTATGTCAGTTGTCAGGATTTGTGTTTGGGACCTGGGTCTTTAGGCCATTTCAAAAAGTCATTGCATACAGGCGGTCTCTGAAGAAGACTGACCCTGGATGGGGTAGGCTCTCTTTAGCTGAGTTAGCTTTCTGAAGGGGTTGAAAACTGAGAACTGTTAGTCAAAAACCTTTCTATCCTAAAAGAGATAAATTTCTCAGTTCTAACAGTGGATCTGGGTAGCCTACAAAATTATCAACAAAGATGTACTACTTTCTGCAAATTTTGCCACATTACCCATTAAAACCCTTTGATAGAAATGTTCACTTTCTTTTTTATGTTCTTTTCAATACCATCTGTACTTAAATAGGACTGACCCTTTTTAAATTCTTTCCTTTTTAGTGAACCCATCTTCTGACACCCTTATGTGTTTATTCAATGTCATCTTGAAAGCTAAATATTCAAGTAAACAACTTTGATATACATACAGGAAAGATGAAATTTTTCCACTTTAAAATGCCCATACTACCCAAAACAATGTACATATTCAATGCAATCCTCATCAAAATACTAATGACATTTTTCACGGAATGAGAACAAAGAAGTCCAAAATTGGTATGGCATCACAAAAGACCATGAATATCAAAATCGATCTTGAGAGGTATCACACTCCCTGATTTTAAATGATAAAAGAAAGCTGTAGTAATCCAAACAGTCTGGTACTGACATTAAAAATGGATACACAGATCAGTGGACTAAAATGGAGAGCCCGGAAATAAAATCACAAACATACGGTCAATTAATCTATGACAAAGAGGGCAAGAATATACAATGGGGAAAAGATGATCTTTTCAAAAAATGGTGCTGGGAAAATGATGGCTCATGCAAATTAATGAAACTGGACCACTCTCTTACATCACACACAAAAATAAACTGAAAATGCACTGAAGACCTAAATGTGAGACATGAAACCATAAAACTCATAGAGGAAAACATAGGCAGTGATCTTTTTGAAATTGGCCTTACCAGCATTTTTCTAGATGTTCCTTTAGGCAAGGGAAGCAAAAGCAGAAATCAACAATTGGGACTAAACCCAAATAAAAAGATTTTCCACAGAGAGGGGCACCTAATGAATGGGACAAGGTATTCACAATATATCTAATAAGGAGTTAACATGCAAAATATATAAAGAACTTCTACAACTCAACACCAAAACCACAAACAATCCAATTAAGAAATGGGCAGAGGCCAGAATAGACATTTTTCCAAAGAAGACATCCAGATGGCCAAGAGACACATGAAAGGATGTTCACCATCACTGATCATCAGGGAAATGTAAACCAAAACCACAATGATAAATCAGCTCATAGCAGTCAGAATGGCTAGCATCAAAATGATAAAAGATAACAAGTGTTGGCAAGGAGAAAAAGGAAGCCTTCCGCACTGTTACTGGGAATGTCAATTGGTGCAGCCACTGTGGAAAACAGTACAGGTGCCTACCCAAAGAAAACAAAAACACTAATTTAAAGGGATATATGCACCTCTATATATATACTGCAGCATTATTTATAATAGCCAAGACATGGAAGTAACCTAAGTATCCACTGATACTTGATGGATAAAGAGGATGTAATATATATACACAATGGAATATTACTCAGCTATTAAAAAAAAAAGGAGGGGCGCCTGGGTGGCTCAGTTGGTTAAGCGACTGCCTTCAGCTCAGGTCATGATCCTGGAGTCCCGGGATCGAGTTCCGCATCGGGCTCCCTGCTCTGCAGGGAGTCTGCTTCTCCCTCTGACCCTGCCCCCCTCATGCTCTCTCTCTCATTCTCTCTCTCAAATAAATAAATAAAAATCTTTAAAAAAAATAAAAAAATAAAAAAGGAGAGCTTGTCATTTCCAAGAACATGGATGGACCTAGAGGATAAATGAAACACATCACACAGAAAAAGACAAATACTGTATTATTTCACTTATATGTAGAATCTAAAAATAAAAAGAACAAATGAATAAACAAAGCAGAAAAAGATTCATAAATACAGACCACAAACTGGTTGCCAGAGGGGGAAAATGGAAGGAAGAGGGGGTGGGAGAAATGGGTGCAAGGGAGCGGGAAGTACAGGCTTCCAGTTATGGAATGAACAAGTCACAGGAATAAAAGGTGTACCACTGGGAATATAATCAATGGTATTTTAATAGTGTTGTATGGCGATAGATGGTAGCTACAGTTGTGATAGGCACAGCATAAAGCACAGAGTTTTTGAATCTCTATGTTGTACATGTGAAACTAATTTAACACTGTGTTAACTCTAATAAAAAAAGGGGGGTACATTTCTGGTACATGCTTTCTATTTTTTTATGGTTTCTGCATTGTGCTTTTTTGTGTGTTCTAAATAATACCATAACAAGTCACTGCATCCCTTGTACTTACTTAACTGTTTATTTTCATTTACATGCAGAAAGGTATGCCACTTTTTGGCTTGATAGTTTTCTGCATGTAAATGAAAATAAACAGTCAAAAAATGGGCAGAAGACACTAACAGACACTTCTCAAAAGAAGACATACAAATGGCTAACAGACACATGAAAAAATGGTCATCATCATTAGCCATCAAGGAAATTCAAATCAAAACCACATTGAGATACCAACTTACACCAGTTAGAATGGCAAAAATTGACAAGGCAAGAAACAACAAATTGTTGGAGAGGTTGTGGAGAAAGGGGAAGCCTCCTACACTGTTGGTGGGAATGCAAGTTGGTACAGCCACTTTGGAAAACAGTATGGAGGTGCCTCAAAAAATTAAAACTAGAGCTACCCTATGACCCAGCAATTGCACTCCTGGGTATTTACCCCAAAGACACAGATGTAGTGAAAAGAAGGGCCATATGCACCCCAATGTTCATAGCAGCAATGTCCGCAATAGCCAAACTGTGGAAAGAGCTGAGATGCCCTTCAACAGATGAATGGATAAAGAGGATGTGGTCCAGGGGCACCTGGGTGGCTCAGTTGGTTAAGTGACTGCCTTCTGCTCAGGTCAAGATCTGAGGGTCCTGGGATCGAGCCCCGCATTGGGCTCCCTGCTCAGCGGGAAGCCTGCTTCTCCCTTTCCCACTCCCCCTGCTTGTGTTCCCTCTCTCGCTCTCTCTCTCTCTCTCTCTGTCAAATAAATAATAAAATATTTTTTAAAAAAAAAAGATGTTGTTCATATATACAATGGAATATTACTCAGCCATCAGAAAGGATGAATACCCAACTTTTATATCAACATGGATGGGACTGGAGGAGATTATGCTAAGTGAAATAAGTCAAGCAGAGAAAGTCAATTATCATATGGTTTCACTTATTTGTGGAACATAAGGAATAGCATGGGTAACATTAGGAGAATGAAGGGGGGGTAAATCGGAGTGGGGAGATGAACCATGAGAGACTATGGACTCTAAGAAACAAACTGAGGGTTTTAGAGGGGAGGGGGTTTGGGTTAGCCTGGTGATGGGTATTAAGGAGGGCATGTATTGCATGGAGCACTGGGTGTTATACGCAAACAATGAATCATGGAACACTACATCAAAAACTAATGATGTACTGTATGGTGACTAACATAACATAATAAAATTAAATTTAAAAAAAAGAAAGTATGCCATGATTCTGCCACAAAAATAGATGAATTGTAAGTATTAAAGTAGCTACTCTTTATGGCAGAACAGGGAGAGCTTACTTTGTTATGTGATCTTAGCCATAAATATGCACTGTCTACTCATTAGCCAACAATAAACAGGGTAGGTGAGCTTTCTTTTCCCAAACCCATGCCTTGGATTGTCTGAGAAAATGTAGTATCTGGAATGTAATCTAACAACTATTTACTTTATATACGATATATTCACTGATCCTCTAAAAAATGAAGTTTTCACAGTGAAAAGTTTTAAAAACCATAAATCTGGAAAACAAAAACATCAACTAATGTCTCATTTTATGTATTGTGTATGAGGATTTTAGAGATGTGTGATTAATTAACCAGAGTCAATTCTAATGTTTCTCATAGGTTCCATGGTTGGCTGTGGCTATCTATAATACACTTATTAGAAAACTAAATGTATTTCAAAGACCCATCACATGATGAATTTTGCCTGGTGGAACACTGATTTTGACAAGTTCTTGATTCATAGACCCAAAACACTGTTTACCACCTTCCCCTGACACTCTCATTTTTAAAAGAACGACTCAACCTTGTTATTCAGAACTCATTCTTACTTGAATTCGCCAGTCTCAGTTTTAAACTATGTCATCACTCTATTATATAGCAATTTAGACCCTGCGTATCCTTCATATCAAATATGTCAGGTGAATATTAAGTAGATGAGGTATTTATTGGCATAATCGTTTGTTGTCTGTCTTGTCCAAAAAGCTGAAAGCTCCATCAGAAACTGTATGTGTTGCTCACCACTATATCCCCAGGGCTAGGACAGGGGCAGGCCTATAGGAAGCAATTTGTAAGTAGCTACAGAATGAATCCATGACTATCAGTTAACTCCTTAATGTATGGTTTATCAAATCCATAATCACTGAAATTTTGAAAATGGACTATAACTCTAGTTCTTATCCTGCAAAAAGGGGATAATAACCTTCATATAATACCTGTCCTTTCTTTAATCAATTGGTATTCCCTTCATCCATTTAACAATTGCTTAATTGAGCTTATTATTTTCCAAACTCTGGGTATTCAATAGTGACTAAAACACACTTTATCCTGGGTCTCAAGAATATTACAGCCCATATGGAAAACCAACATTCATTTTTAAATAAGTATCCCCATCCAGAGTATTACAAGCACTACACAAACACACTGATAAAAATTATAGGAAGCTGCAAGAGTGTGTAAATGATATGAGTTAGGGGGATTGAGGAACACTTCTGAAAAAGAAGTATGAGAGCTGAGATCTGAATACTGAAATGAATCCCCAAGATGTGGGGGTAAATCTTCCCATGCACCGTGTTGTAGGAAAGTCTTGGGGCAACCAGCACCGTTACCACCGTGGTGCCGAAGGACGAAGTCCGAAGGATGAAGTGAAGCATGGTCACCCATTGGCTCCAAAACTTGAAGAATGGCACAATGGGGTACAGAGTACCATGTATACTGTGCTTCACTGGGAGGACCTTGCTCCTTCTCTGTGCTCCATGCTACAGAGTTAGCATGAGCGTGGTTTGTGACTGGAAGAGAAATAGACTACTTGAATGCCAAGTAGCTGGGCTTATGTACCAGTGTGGAGGGGCTGGAATGCCGTCTGCCCATCACCTTGGGGCCCCAGTCCTGTGGAAAACTGAGTTGAGATGAAGTCACTCCAGAAAGAAGTGCTTTCTTTCCAAGGTAGCTTGTTTCTAGAAAACACCATCGATCACTAAAGTCAATCAGTCAACAATTCTGCTTTTCTTACAAAGAGGCAGAGGAGTAGTAAGGACCATAAGCTAGGAAAAAGAACAGATACCTGAGGACATGAAGTCTGGTGTAGCGGGAGCAGAGATCATAGGAGATTTCTATTTAATTATGTTTTATGCATAAGGCCAAGTTCATTTTTAATCAAGTCTATTCACATCCAAGTGGTTTTGTTATAAAGATTCTGTATGCACTTCAAGATTTGGCTCAGCATGAAGTGGACATTTGAAATAAGACAGTTTGTTTGTTTTTGGTTTAAGCACTTGGCAATAAAAAGGCACACTGTCACAGGGGTTTTTTATTAAAGTTCAGTATTTGATGCAATAACTTTGTTCATCCTCTTACTTCTGCTCTTCCAGAAATAGTGATACTGTTTAACATAGCGTAGGTCTGCTGGTTCTCATGAGAGCTTACTGTCACCACCTTTGCTACTGGGCTGGATCTATATTCCTTGCAGAACAGTTACCATATTCTTGTATGTAGGTACTGAAGTAGACTAATGTGGCATATGTATTCTTTATGAAATGTCCTAAGAATACAACAAACAACAACAAAACCCAGAATCCTTATATAAGGTATAGATAAAATTAATAGGTGTTGTCCGAGCCAGCGGCAGTGTGTGAAACACACGCCCATCCTGCAAGGCACACGTTAATTAATAGTACACTGATGACAAGTGTCTCATAATATACACCAGTATACAGATAAACCTTCCTATTAGAGCTGCAGGACACATTCTGAGTCCATTTTATACCTCCAGAGAGCTAAGCTGGGCATTTTTGGAACACTTTTACACTCCGTGCTATTTTCTTTCTTTCTTTTTTTTTTTTAAATGCATTCTTGATTGAAAGTTGATGTGATATATTATAAACACCAACCAACACTTAAGGGAAAATAGTGCCAGGACATCCTTAACTAAAGTGTTTTGATTTATTTTGACTCAGTTATAATTTTCATTGTGAACTTGCCCCTGACTCAGTACTTCTTCCCCATCCCTAGACATATCCTGAACCTTCCTTCCCTAGTATTTTATTTCTATTTCTAATGCTCAGTCTACCCAGACAATCATACTGTTTCTGGTAGACAGCACTGTATAACTATGAATAAACACAACTCATTCTGAGTACTGAACTATATAGATCAATAGGGCTTCCTGAAATGTTAAAGCACCATTTACCTGGATTGCAAGCTAGAATGGGATTGATTAGTAGCAAAACGTGCCGGACATTCATCATGATGTCAGCCATACACATTGGACATGGTGGGGAAGAAATGACAGTTTGTACTGGGCAATTTCCATCACATGTAAAGAAGAATTAACACGGACTTTGGCATTAGACAATTCTGGTAAAATTCTACTTCAGGAAAAGGTACATGGAGAAATTCATACAAAACTTGGGCTATGGAAACTTAAAAATATTATATTAGATATAAATCTTCCTAAAAGCATCCTGTCTTTGGAAAGACAATGATCTGGAATGAGGACTAAATAAGGCATTTTGCATCACAGTGGGAATTAGTGGCTTCAGAAAAGGTCGTTTGAGGCTCAATATAGCTGAGGACAACCTCTCAGGGAGACACCAGTTCAAGCCCCTGGCCTGCCTAGATCAGCACAAATTAGAGATTTTTCCCAGTATCAAGTTCTACTAATAATTTACAGGAAGACTAGAGCAGAGCCTGATGTAGTTGACTCACCAAGAGAACCCCCTAGGTCCTTTCTTTCCTTATTACGTGTTCTTTGTCTAGGTCAGATTAATTAATATCTGAGGTCTTCAAGTTACGTAGGTCATCACATCATTTGCACAGAAGGAAGGTGTCTTTGTCACCACATACCAGTGTTTTACACTCTGACAGTATAAATAACATAGTGTTTTCCATGACCCATAATTATATGGGCTCCGTATTTATTTGCCATAAATAATCTAGACAGACCAATTACATACCACTATAACACAGGGGAGGGAAGGACCATCTGTACCACAGAAATCCCATTAGTGTATTTGCTAACAGGTCTGTCACTCATGTACTTTCAAGATTTGCCCAGGTCACTTGCCTTCTTTCATTCCTGAGGGCAACCCCTTGGTAAAAGGAGGGACTAGCCTTCAAGCCAGCTGCTGACCACCTCCTTCACGTAGCCTTACATTTCTCCCAGGCTGTGATATAATCAGAAAGGTTTCTCTCCTCCAAGGTAATAGAATAAATTATTTCCTGATTTCTTTTTTGGCATTTAAAACATGTGCTCCATCTGGACGTTGTTTTTATATAAGAGGTAAGGATCTACATGTATCATATCTGCATGCTACCCAATTATCCTAATATTAGTTGCATACCAATTTGCAATTAAACTTCATAATCATCTTGATGAAAATATGTAACAGCTAGTATATATCCAGGATTATATATCCTTTTTACTTGTATAAAAACTTAAATTTCTGAATTAAATTCTTAATTTGCATTAGTGAATAATGTCTTTTTATTTTGATGACATATTGTGCTTCTGTGGTTTCTGCAGTTGAATTTAATAAGATATATTTTCTTAATATTTATCTTTAAAGAATAAGTTCCAATATTGCTTGCTACGATTTTTAATATTGCACCAAACAATATCCCTTCTAATAATAGAGTAATTGTAATAACACAAGCCATTAAATCTTTTCCAGTGTGCAGCTGTTGTATTAATTTTTCCTTCAGCCAATTTCAAATCTGCATTTTATTTGATTTTACCTCTGGGTTATGTTGTACCTTTTTTTTCCCCCCCTCTTTGATACAATTGACTTTTTCCTAAGGCTCTTGTCAATTATGTTTCATCTATTGTGCAAACATAAGACCTTATGAGATCAAATAGCCAGAGTGGGGGTGATAGTCAGAGATCTTCATCTCATCCCACAAATTTCAAACTCATGAGTCTAACTGCCTTACCTGAAACAGTATGGGTTAGCTGAATGGCAATCTGAGGGGCTTCGATTTATTTAATGACTTTATATTTAATTCAACTTAGTGAAAACCTCCATATCTATACACACTACAACTATCTTTTAATGATTAAAACAGATTAATTATACTGGTTATAATCTAAGTTCTTATACTGATATTATTCATTAAATTTCTCTCTATCCCCTATTAGAATAAGATCAAAGAGGAAGGAGAAAGGCATTAGGGAAAAGAAAGGAGTCCATATTTGCTGCAAAAATGGTAGGGTTGTCAAATAAATGCAAAACGAGTTTAAAAAAGTATTTGAGGGGTGTCTGGGTGGCTCAGTTGGTTAAGCGTCTGACTCGATTTACATTTAGGTCATGGTCTCGGGATTGTAGGATTAAACACACACGTGGGGCTTCACACAGAGGGGACTTTGCTTGAGATTGCCTCTCTCACTCTGCCCCTCCCCCTGCTCATGTGCTCTCTAAAGTAAATAAATAAATCTTTAAAAAAATAAATCTTTTAAAAAATATTTGAGTATATTTAAGAAAACATATGAGTAATAACTTTATAGATTCAATAAAAATTTCAAACTAACAATTCTCAGCTATCTAAATATTCATTATCCAAGGTAGCTGCCAATCCCATCTTTTTGAAAAACTGACAAAAAGTTAAATATCCTGATATCTATGAAAATATTTTTTAATTTTTCAGTTATTAAGGACATGTCCTTGCCTTTAATCATAAAAATCACTTTAAACTTAAATGTTTTTGTTTTTGTTTTTCCTTATAGGAGTCATCTACATGTCTGAGTTCTAGTACTTGTCTTTATGGAAGGAGTTCAGGTTCCTTTCATCCAGAGTTCATGTGGAAGGGTGAAGAGAGGTACAAGCAGCAGTAAGAACTCCAGTGAATTTTTTTGTTTTTCCTATTACAGAAAGGTTTAAAATAAATAGTTAATGCAGAATAAAATGAAAAGTTATATGCATATTACCTTGAAGAACTAAAAACTATTTGCTTCAACGATTTTTTAAAAGTACTTTAAAATAAATTGCAGGCAACATTACATTTCAACAATGAATACTTTTCTGTGAATCTTTTAAAAATAAGAACTCATTTATATAATGGAGACATGGTTATCAGACCTAACAAAAGCAGCAATTATTCTTTATATCTAATATCCAATCCATATTCATATTTTCTCTATTTTCCCCAGTATCATTTACAGCTGCTTGAATAAATAATTATCCCTTAGCCTAATCCTTTAGGTTGCCTTTTTAATCCAGAGGAGTCTTCCTTTGACATGGCAATGTTTTATTTTATAGATGTTTCCTACCTTCTGCGTTGATCTGATTGTTCCTCAGGGTGGGATTTGACAATCCCACCATCTTTTATTACTGGCAAAATATGTGTTTTATCTAAAGACTCAGGCAGACTCAAGTTAAAATACTTTTGACAAGATTACTTTAAGAGATGATGCTGTATATTTTAGATTCCATCACATTAGGAGACCTGACATGTTCTGTTCTCCCACGATTAGTGATGATGAGATGCATCTCTGACTTCAAAGAGTGACAGTATGGCTCTCCATGTAAACTTAGGTTCACTCTTTATACACCAAGTAATCTGAGGAATGAGAATTTGCACAACCCAGGTTTGCCCTGAACATTTTACCCCATGGACTTAGCATATGTTGAAGATCCTTTTCAAATGACTATTTTAGAAATTTTTTTTTAAAATTGGGAAATTTTATATATATATATATATATATTTTTATCATTCTATCTATATTTATCCACTGTTGTTCTTCAGTACAGACTTTTCTCAGCTATTACATGATTTTAACCATGAAAATGGTTCCCACAGGAAAGCCAGGATTAATGTATACTTCTTCCCACTAACCAATTTTCAGAGAGCGAGGAAGTGGGTCATTTTTAATGGTGGCAAGTATTTGTTGTCATTGTCTGTTTACTGTTCACTTTCTCTTTTTGAACATAATTATAGACATGGATTTTTCATATATTCAGTGTGTTTCAAGCAGCTGAAGTACTTCTCTATTTGATGTTTAAGTAGTTTTAAAATTGACCAGTAGGGAGGAGTTCAAGCTGGCTCTTACGGTTTTTTTAGCAGTATATTTTTATTTGCTTGTCTTCTGCTTTTCTCACAGAATGTTAAGGCCCTTCTTACTATTCCCTGTCAAGAACTGAAAAGGCTGTCATTTCTTCAAGAAGCGCCGGTTCTTCTTAGTAAAAAGTAGAATTTGTCAGTAATTAGGGACCAGAATTTATTGTCAGTCAGTATCATTGCTTCTAACTTTTCTGGCAGTCAGGCCAGGAAATATAATGTCTAACATACTTCCAGTTCAAATTCAACATTTCAGGGTTTTAATTATTATTTTTGTTGTATAAGTGTATCTATTGTCTTTCACATAGAAATTTGATTCCAAAATAACATGTTTCTCATGCAACATACATGAAATAGTTACAAAATGACCATGCAAATATTGACAGCAAGATTGAAATCAACATAAGGTATGTTAGCATTTCTGTGTCTTTAAGCATCATATTTACTTATATTCTTGTCTGTTGAGCATAGTATAACATAGAAGTTGAATCACTATGTTGTACACTTGAAACTAGTGCAACACTGTGTATCAACTATACTCAAATAAAAAGTTAAAGAGAAAATGATCTGAACAGAGAAACACAAGTTGGAGATGAAGACATGTTAATAAAGCATATATACTCCAAAATGTTCTTGTATAAAACAGAAATTAAAAGTTAAATAATTTAATTAAGCTATTTCTAAAATGTGTCACATTTATAGCCCTACTCTGAATCACTTTTTAACTCAGGGTCTTCGAACTTCGTCTTGTTTTATCCTATACGGCCCTTTTGCAACATTTATTGTCAAAAGCAACATTTCTTTCCATAGTGGCACATTATTATCTCTGGATTTTAAATCCAAGGGACCGGAACCCATTTGGGTATATTACTGTTTAAGAAAACTT
The DNA here is from genome assembly GCF_004348235.1 of Phoca vitulina. NCBI lineage: Eukaryota > Metazoa > Chordata > Mammalia > Carnivora > Phocidae > Phoca > Phoca vitulina. The sequence goes on from NW_022589735.1 coordinate 17,023,589, forward strand.
ACAATTCCTACTCAAGTTCACCAGAAAGTTTTTTAAGTTGATGCACTATCTCAGAGATGATTCTTTTTTTTTTTTTTTTTTTTTAAAGATTTTATTTATTTGACAGAGAGAGACACAGCGAGAGAGGGAACACAAGCAGGGGGAGTGGGAGAGGGAGAAGCAGGCTTCCCGCAGAGCAGGGAGCCCGATGCGGGGCTCGATCCCAGGACCCTGGGATCATGACCTGAGCCGAAGGCAGACGCTTAACGACTGAGCCACCCAGGCGCCCCTCAGAGATGATTCTGAATAATGTGTGAATCAGTCACACTAGCCTATTATTGCTTTAAAAGTCTTCAATTATACTGATAAATTTGGCAATTTCTTTTGTCTTCACTTGCTTTGCCTAGTGTACAACTCCAACCTGTGTGCTATCAAATCTGCACATAACTCGATTTAGATGATGAAAAAAAACCTAATAAAATGTCAATATGTGGAGCGCCTGGGTGGCTCAGTCGTTAAGCATCTGCCTTTGGCTCAGGTCATGATCTGGGGTCCTGGGATCGAGCTCCGCAGGAAGCCTGCTTCTCCCTCTCCCACTCCCCCTGCTTGATTTCCTTCTCTCACTGTGTCTCTCTCTGTCAAATAAATAAATAAAATCTTTTTTAAAAAGTCAATATGCCATCATAGCAACTTCTTTTGAGATATGCCTTCTTAGCCAAGGGATACAAAAGCAAAAATAAACTAATGGGACTACATCAAAATAAAAAGCTTCTGCACAGCAAAGGAAACAGTCATCAAAGTTAAAAGGCAACCTATGGAATAGGAGAGATATTTGCAAATGACATATTTGGTAAAGGGGTAGTATCCAAAATATATAAAGGACTTCTAAAACTCAACATCAAGAAAATAAATAATCCAATTAAAAACGGGCAGGAGACATGAATACACATTTTTCCAACCAGACAGATGGCTAGACACATGAAAAGATGCTCAACATCTCTGATCATCAGAGAAATGCAAATGAAAACCACAATAAGCTGTGGTTATCACCTCACACCTGTCAGGCTGGGTAAAATCAGAAACACTAAAACCAGCATTGGCAAAAATGTGGAGAAAAAGGAACCCCTGCCTTGTGCACTGCTGGTGGGAATGCAAACTCATTCAACCACTGTGGAAAACAGTATGGAGGTTCCTCAAAAAGTTAAAAACAGAACTACCCTACAACCCAGCAAATGCACTACTAGGTATTTACCCAAAGAATATGGAAATACTAGTTCAAAGGGAGACATACACCCAATGTTTATAGCAGCATTATCTAGAATAGCCAAATATGGAAACAGCCTAAGTGTCTATCAACTGATGAGTGGATAAAGAAGTGGCATACATATACAATGGAGTAATACTCAGCCATAAAAAAGAAAATCTTGCCATTTGCAACAACATGGATAGAGCTAGAATATTATGCTAAGCAAGATAATTCAGAGAAAGACAAACACCATATGATTTCATTTATATGTGGAATTTAAGAAACAAAACAAATGAGCAAAGGGAAAAAAAAAAAAGAGAGAGGCAAACCAAGAAACAGACTCTCAACTACACAGAATAAACTGAAGGTTACCAGCGAGGAGGTAGGTGAGGGGATGGGTGACACAGGGAGTAAGGAGGGCACTTGTTGTGACAAGCACTGGGTGTTGTATAGAAATGTTCAATCGCTATATTGTACACCTGAAACTAAAATTACACTCTATTTAACTGGAATTAAAATAAAAACTTAAAAAAAGGTCACTGTATGTTATGGTATGTGATAATTAATTACACTAATGATAATTAAGACATGACCAGCCTGCTACCCAACAGAAAGATTATTATACACAAAATACAATCTGATTTTAGAGTTGTAAAACAAATGCATGCTTTAAAGTGGTAAGATATAGTCGAATACCATCCAGATAGTGATAAATAAAATGATCTCTTTTCTCCTAAGTTTGGTGTAAAACTGTCTGATTTTCACCACCTTGAGCGATGAGAAAACATTTTAAGTGTTGTTTTGATTTTCTCTTATCAATGGTAAATCTGAGCATTGTTTTCACAGGCTTATGGGTTATTGGCATTTCTTTAAGTAAGCTTTTTAATGTGTCTGATCATTGTGTTATTAGGAGCTTGGACATTTTTTACTTGAGAACAAGGAGGTTTGAATGAGTTTCTGAGACTGACCTTTTGCCTGTCATATAAATAGCAGTTAACTTCCTGTAACTTTGTATTTCCTTATTTTATAAAAATCTTTGAATTATATATTCAAAATAATTACTAGTTTCTTGCACTGTTTCTGAAATTTGAATAATTTTTTTTTCACTCCAAGGTCATAGAAGAATTCAACCAATGTTGTTTTATAACAACATGGTTTCCATTTACATTTTTAAATTTCAGACCATGTGGAAATGACCCTACGATGCAATGTGAGGTAACATTTTATAAAGAGCTATCTATGTGACCCAACACTCCAACACAATTTATTAAAAAGTCCATTGCTTTCTCATTGATTTGAAACAGCATCCATATTGCATACTAAATTTCCTATGCACTGGGCTCTCTATCTAGATTTTAGATTCTTTGATACTAACCTGTCCATATATCTGTGTCATACACAGTGATTTTATTATTGAGACTTCATCTTCGATTTTAATATCTTAGGTGTTTTAGTGAGTGTTACTCAGCTATTCAAGATTTGCTCAGGCCCACTACTGTTTCTTAGGATCTACTTACACCATTTTCTTCCTATAGGTTTAACATATTTCTTACTACTGTATTTCATATTTTTATTACTGAAAATGGGGTCTTCTCTTTTCACTGTGTCATCTAGTTGAGTGTTTTTATACATAGAGATTTAATTCATATCCTGCTCCCTTAATGAATTTTCTCATAGTTGTAGTAGCTTTTCCAATGATTTTTTTAAGTTTTCCAACTAAATAAAAAAGCTATCTCTTAAGAGAGTTACGTTCACCTTTCTCTTCACATTTGTTATATATCAAATTGCTTTCTCCTGTTTAATTTCATTGACTAGTATTTTCAATGCATGTTTAGTTTTTTGTATTTTAAATTTATATACATAGAAAACTATATTAAACATACAGAATAAATTATTATAAAACACCCTCCTATGTGACCTAGTCGATGTTGATATACCCACGCTAGCCTTCTGCTGACTAATGTTTGCATGATCTCCTCTACCACCCTTACTCGTTGTTATTATGACCTACTAAAACCTTCCTTTTCAATATTGTCTATTTCAGGTCTAGAGTTTCCATTCGATTCTTTTTCTTGTATCATCTACTTGTCTCATTATGTTCACGTTTCCTTTTGAAATCTGAGCATATAAAATATATGTACCATAACTGTTAAAAATTCATGTCTACAGGGGGCGGAGCAAGATGGCGGAGGAGTAGGAGACCCGAATTTCGTCTGGTCCCAGGAATTCAGCTAGATAGGGATCAAACCATTCTGAACACCTACAAACTCAACAGGAGGTCGAAGAAAAGAATAGCAGCAATCCTATGAACAGGAAAGCGACCACTTTCTGGAAGGTAGGACATGTGGAGAAGTGAATCCAAGGGGATATATGGGAAGATAGACGGCTGGGGGGGGAGCCTCTGTCAGCCACTACCAGCAAGTGACAGAGCAGCAGAGCACAAAATTGGAACTTTTAGAAGCCTGCTCCGCTGAGGGACGTCGCTCCAGTGGCTAAGCAGGGGGTGGACCCCTCATGGGACAGTGTGGTCTCAGGACCCTCGGGGTCACAGAAAGACCGGGGGTGCCTGAGTGTGGCAGAGCTCCCAGGTATCAGAGTGGGGAAGCCAGCTGCAGAGACGGAGCCAAGGAGTGGGCTCTCAGCTCAGGGTTGCCATAAACCGTGATCCGTGGCACAGTCGGGCCACTGCTCTTCCAGCAGGGACCCAACGAGGGGCAGATCCAGGGAGACCCCCCCTCCCTGCCCCAGGAGGAGCGGCACAGGAGCGCACCACAGGGATCTGCTGGGTTTGGAGACTCCACCCTGGGTCATGTGCAAGAGATAGAAATGCTCAGTCACAGGCTGGGTGAGCACGGAGTGCAGTCTGGCCAGGGAGACGGGAGTGATTGACTGCTTTTCTCTGGGGGCTCACTGAGGAGGGGATCCCGAGTTCTCAGCTCCTCTGGGGCAGAGATTGGGAGGCCACCATTTTCACTCTCATCCTCCAAAGATATACAGAAAGCTTACAGGGAACAAAAGCTACTGAGAGCAAACCCGAGCAGATTACTTAGCCCGGATCTGGCAAGGGCGGAGCAATTCCGCCTCCGGCAAAGACATTTGGAAACCAGGGCAACAGGCCCCCCCAGAAGATCAGCAAGAACAGCCAGCCAAGACCAAGTTTACCGATCAACAAGAACGGCAGAACTCCAGCGCTAGGGGAATACTGCACATAGAATCCATGGCTTTTTTCCCATGATTTAGTTTTTCAAAGTTAATTTTTAAAATTTTCTATTTTTTGCTTTTTCTATTTTTTTGAATTTTTATTCTTTCCCTTCTCAACAAGATCTTGTCAATTCTTTTTTCAAAATCTTTTTTAATTTTCATTTTTACAGTCATATTCTATCCCTTCATTGTATTTAACCTTATTTTTCGTATATATATAAGTTTCTCTTTCTTTAAAATTTTGGGATACAGTTTCTTCTAACAGACCAAAATATACCCTAAATCTAGTGTATGGCTTTGTTCTAGCTTTCCACCTGATTGCATTTTTTTTCTTTCTATTTTCAAACCAACTTATCAATTTTTTTAATATTTTTTATTTTTAGCCTTTACAGTCATATCCCATCCCTTCATTGTATTTACCCTTATTTTTGTACACATATAAGTTTTTCCTTCTTTAAAATTTTGGGAGGCAGTTTCTTCTAATAGACCAAAACACACCCAAAATCTAGTATGTGACTCTGTTCTATTCACCAGCCTGATTTTTTTTTTCTTTCTTTTCCCCCCCAGTTTTGGGTCTCTTCTGATTTGTTTAGTGTATATTTTTCTGGGGTCATTGTTACCTCTTTAGCATTTTGTTCTCTCATTCATCTATTCTTCTCTGGACAAAATGATAAAACAGAAAAACTCATCTCAAAAAAAAAAAAAAAGAACAAGAGGCAGTACCAACTGCCAGGGACCTAATCAATACATTAGTAAGATGTCGGAACTAGAGTTCAGAATGATGATTATAAAGATACTAGCTGGGCTTGAAAAAAGCATAGAAGATACTAGAGAAACCCTTTCTGGAGAAATGAAAGAACTAAAATCTAACCAAGTCAAAATCAAAAAGGCTATTAATGAGGTGCAATCAAAAAGAGAGGCTCTAACTGCTAGGATAAATGAGGCAGAAGACAGAATTAGTGATATAGAAGACCAAATGATGGAAAATAAAGAAGCTGAGAAAAAGAGAGATGAACAACTACTGGATCACGGGGCAGAATTTGAGAGATAAGCGATACCATAAGACGAAACAATATTAGAATAATTGGGATCCCAGAAGAAAGAGAGAGAGGGGCAGAAGGTATATTGGAGCCAATTATAGTGGAGAAGTTCCCTAATTTGGAGAAGGAAACAGGCATCAAAATCCAGGAGGCACAGAGAACCCCTCTCCAAGTCAATAAAAATAGGTCAACACCCCGACATCTAATAGTAAAACTTACAAGTCTCAGAGATGAAGAGAAAATCCTGAAAGCAGCTCAGAACAAGAGGTCTCTAACCTACAACAGTAGAAACATTAGATTGGCAGCAGACCCATCCACAGAGACCTGGGAGGCCAGAAAGGACGGGCATGATATATTCAGGGCACTAAATGAGAACAATATGCAGCCAAGAATACTATATCCAGCTAGACTGTCACTGAAAATAAGAGGAGATGGGGCGCCTGGGTGGCTCAGTCATTAAGCCTCTGCCTTCGGCTCAGGTCATGATCGGGGGTCCTGGGGTCAAGCCCCACATTGGGCTCCCTGCTCAGTGGGGAGCCTGCTTCTCCCTCTCCCACTCCCCCTGCTTGTGTTCCCTCTCTGTGTGTGTCTCTCTCTCTGTCAAATAAATAAAATCTTAAAAAATAAATAAATAAAGGAGAGATTAAAAGCTTCCAGGACAAAGAAAAACTAAAGGAATTTGCAAACACAAAACCAGCCCTACAAGAAATATTGAAAGGGGTCCTCTAAGCAAAGAGAGAGCCTTAAAGTAACATAAACCAGAAAGGAACACAGACAATATACAGTAACAGTCACCTTACAGGCAATACAATGGCACTAAATTCCTATCTTTCAATAGTTACCCTGAATGTAAATAGGCTAAATGCCCCAATCAAAAGACACAGGCTATCAGACTGGATTAAAAAACAAGACCCATCGATATGCTGTCTGCAAGAGACTCATTTTAGACCCAAAGACACCTCCAGATTGAAAGTGAAGTGGTGGAAAACCATTTACCATGCTAATGGACACCAAAAGAAAGCTGGGGTGGTAATCCTTATATCAGACAAATTAGATTTTAAACCAAAGACTATAATAAGACATGAGGAAGGAAACTATATCATATTAAAGGGTTTATCCAACAAGAAGATCTAACAATTTTAAATATCTATGCCCCAACATTGGAGCAGCCAATTATATAAACCAATTAATAACAAAATCAAAGAAACACATTGACAATAATACAATAATAGTAGGGGACTTAAACACCCCCCTCACTGAAATGGACAGACCATCTAAGCAAAAGATCAACAAAGAAATAAAGGCTTTAAATGACACACTGGCCAGCTGGACTTCACAGATATATTCAGAACATTCCATCCCAAAGCAACAGAATACACATTCTTCTCTAGTGCACATAGAACATTCTCCAGAATAGATCACATCCTGGGTCACAAATTAGGTCTCAACTGGTACCAAAATATTGGGATCATTCCCTGCATATTTTCAGACCACGATGCTTTGAAACTAGAACTCAATCACAAGAGGAAAGTCAGAAAGAACTCAACACATGGAGGCTAAAGAGCATCCTACTAAAGAATGAATGGGTCAACCAGGAAATTAAAGAAGAGTTAAAAAAATTCATAGAAACAAATGAAAATGAAAACACAACTGTTCAAAGGCAGTCCTAAGAGGAAAGTATATAGCAATGCAAGTCTTTCTCAAGAAACAAGAAAGGTCTCAAATACGCAGCCAAACCCTACACCTAAAGGAGCTGGAGAAAGAACAGCAAATAAATCCTAAACCCAGTAGGAGAAGAGAAATAATAAAGATCAGAGCAGAAATCAATGAAATAGAAACCAAAAGAACAGTAGAACAAGAGCTGGTTCTGAAAGAATTAATAAGATTGATAAATCCCTATCCAGACTTATCAAAAAGAGAAACAACCCAAATAAATAAAATCATGAATGAAAGAGGAGAGATCACAACCAACACCAAAGAAATACAAATAATTATAAGAACATATTATGAGCAACTATATGCCAGCAAATTAGACAATCTGGAAGAAAGGGATTCCTAGAAATGTATAAACTACCAAAACTGAACCAGGAAGAAATAGAAAACTTGAACAGACCCATAACCACTAAGAAAAATGAAGCAGTAATAAAAAATTTCCCAACAAATAAGAGCCCAGGGCCAGATGGCTTCCCAGGGGAATTCTACCAAACATTTAAAGAAGAATTAATACCTATTCTTTTGAAACTGTTCCAAAAAATAGAAATGGAAGGAAAACTTCCAAACTCATTTTATGAGGCCAGCATTACCTTGATCCCAAAACCAGACAAAGACCCCATCAAAAAGGAGAATTACAGACCAATATCCCTGATGAACATGGGTGCAAAAATTCTCACCAAAATACTAGCCAATAGGATCCAACAGTACATTAAAAGGATTATTCACCACGACCAAGTGGGATTTATTCTTGGGCTGCAGGGTTGGTTCAACACAATTCTAGACTTCATGCTCTATTACAAAGCTGTAATCATCAAGACAGTATGGTACTGGTACAAAAACAGACACATAGATCAATGGGACAGAACCCAGAAATGGACCCTCAACTCTATGGTCAACTAATCTTTGACAAAGCAGGAAAGAATGTCCAATGGAAAAAAGACAGTCTCTTCAACAAATGGTGTTGGGAAAATTGGACAGCCCCATGCAGAAGAATGAAACTAGACCATTTCCTTACACCACATACAAAAATAGACTCAAATTGGATGAAAGACCTCAATGTGAGACTGGAATCCATCAAAATCCTTGAGTTTAGAACACAGGCAGCAACCTCTTCGACCTCAGCCACAGCAACTTCTTCCTAGAAACATCGCCAAAGGCAAGGGAAGCAAGGGCAAAAATGAACTACTGGGACTTCATCAAGAGAAAAAGCTTTTGCACAGCAAAAGAAACAGTCAACAAAACCAAAAGACAACCAACAGAATGGGAGAAGATATTTGCAAATGATGTATCAGATAAAGGGCTAGTATCCAAAATCTATAAAGAACTTATCAATGTCAACACCTAGATAACAAATAATCCAATCAAGAAATGGGCAGAAGACATGAACAGTCATTTTTTCCAAAGAAGACATCCAAATGGCCAACAGACACATGAAAAAGTGCTCAACATCACTCGGCATCAGGGAAATCCAAATCAAAACCTCAACGAGATACCACTTCACACCAGTCAGAATGGCTAAAATTAACAAGTCAGGAAACGACAGATGTTGGCGAGGATGCGGAGAAAGGGGAGCCCTCCTACACTATTGGTGGGAATGCAAGCTGGTGCAGCCACTCTGGAAAACAGTATGGAGGTTCCTCAAAAAGTTGAAGATTGAGCTACCCTACGACCCAGCAATTGCACTACTGGGTATTTACCCCAAAGATACAAATGTAGTGATCCGAAGGGATACATGCACCCCAATGTTTATAGCAGCAATGTCCACAATAGCCAAACTATGGAAAGAGCCAAGCTGTCCATCAACAGATGGATAAAGAAGATGAGATATATATCTACACACACACACACAAACACACACACACACACATATATGATGAAATATTATGCAGCCATCAAAAAATGAAATCTTGCCATTTGCAATGACATGGATGGAACTAGAGGGTATTATGCTAAGTGAAATAAGTCAATCAGAGAAAGACAAATATCATTTGATCTCACTGATAGGAGGAATTTGAGAAACAAGACAGAAGATCATAGGGGAAGGGAGGGAAAAATGAAACAAGATAAAACCAGTGAGAGAGACAATCCATAAGAGACTCTTAATCTCAGGAAACAAACTGAGGGTTGCTGGAGTGGAAGAGGGTGGGAGGGATAGGGTGTCTGGGTGATGAACATTGGGGAGGCTATGTGCTATGGTGAGTACTGTGAATTGCATAAGACTGATGAATCACAGACCTGTACCCCTGAAACAAATAATACATTATATGTGAATAAAAAAAAAATTCATGTCTACAATGCCAACACTTCTGTGATTGTTGCTTCTGCTCCTTGTAGAGTGATTTTCTCCTATGGGTTCTTTCAGAAGCTGACAGTTCCAATAGTTAAATGCTGTTGTTATTGTTGGTTTTCTCTACTGTATTTTCAAAGAGTCCTTAACCTTAGCTGGTTTGTTCCATTCCTTTAATATCTGCTGCTTCTCCCAAGGAAACCCACTGTGCTACACATTTTCCTTTTAATTTGTCCACTGTGATGGCTCAGAACTGTGCCTTCTTGGAGATGGGCACAGGAGTTCTGATGTTGACTAGAACTACCTTCTTCAGGAAGTAAACCTTTTCAGAAGTTGTCTGGCTTCTTCTATTCCTAAGGCCTTACTGTTCCCTATTCTTCTGTGCCTCTACCATTGGACTCACAGCCCTCTGGAGGAAGTGACCCTAATTCTGCTGATCCCAGGTTTTCATTTTTCCACTTACACTTAGAAGCTGAGGTTTATAGTTTATCATCTAGTTACTTTGCTGAGGTAGGTTATATGTATTTTCTATCCTTGTTGCATAGTATCAATTTTGGAAAAGGTGTGGGGATAATCTAACCAAGGCAAATGTCTTTATCCTAAAGCAAGTTAGAAGGCCCACCGCAGAGAATCCAAAGTGGACACAAAAACTAGGCTTCAGTAAAAATAGCCAGATATTAAAAGACTCAACATAATGTATAGATATGGCCCATACTTGAGTTTGCCTGGATGGGTGAGGTAAAGGAAAAAGCTGGTCAGGGAAGATTCTCCTGAGGAAATCGAGCAATACAAAATATGGTATAGCTGCATTATAACCGTGGGTCATAGGTCTCTTTATAGTTGGTACTTGACAGGAATATGGTGTTAGATACAAGCTGGAAGTTATAGGAAGTGATTACGCTGGGTTCCTTGCAAGTATAGGCCCTGATTATTAATGGAGAAGTTGAGTTCTGTTAAATAAATCATGATAGAAAATTGAAATGGAAAGGATATTTCATGTCTTATACATGCTTGGTACTATACTAAAAGAAGTTGGGATAGGGCATACTTTTAGATTATTGTTTGGTGCCCTGGATAATGCTTTTGCTTAAGAAAGCATCTTAATCTGAGAACATTAAGCAATAGGGCTGAAGATTATCATATTATGCATCTACTACTTGTGTCCCTGAAATTTAGGCATTCCTGATGTGCAGGAGCAAAATGCTTTTATAGCTATTAATGTAAAGCAACTAATTATTGAGTGTTTACATATCTATGAGGTTGTAATTATATTAATACTGCATTTATTCACACATGAAGAAAATAAGTATCAGAAACTTAATTAACTCAGTATCAAAACACTGGTAAATATTCAAATGTGTGTGACTCCAAAGCTAATATCCTTCATTTCTGCATTTCAGTGCCCCTGGGCAGGCAGAAGCAATTGTACTGTAGTTCTAAGAGCCAACAGTATGAAATTATCAAGGTAAAATAAATTCCCTAAGACTGATGAGGCATCTTTTCAAAAAAGTTTTTTTCTTTCTTTCTTTCTTTCTTAAATGGTTGGGGACCATGATGCCAACCACAGAGAAGAGTTGAAGCCTAGAGGGAAAGAAGCTAGCCCAGGAAAAGAGTTTGGGATCTAAAGATAAGATGACCAAGAAAGTAGAAATCTAAATTGGATAGGTGACCTATGAATGTGCTCTTTCCTTAAAGTAGAGGTAAATGCAGCAGAAATATTTTCCAATTCGCCTTACAACTTCTAGTTTTACAAATAGTCTGTGTTTCAATATTTGTTTCAGTATACTAAAGAATCAACTACACCATTTTCACTCCCAACCATTTCTGGAGTTCAAAATCTGACACCATGTGGCTTCATAGGTAGTGTTCTCACTGAGGTGTACTTGTTTTCCTAAGGTGTTGCTATTAAGTAATCCCATTTTTTTTTTTTTTGGAAGGTATGTATTGATATTTAATATGGTCCTCTTTAATAGGGTCCACATTCTTTAATTCCAGGTCAACTAGGCTAAGGAAAAGTTAGAGCAGTGATCACATTACATTTAAGTGTGAAAAAAGGGTACAACTTACAGATCCAGCTATACATATTGCTAGTGATGTAAAGCTAATTTTTGAGTGTTTACATCTATAATTTCTTTATATGAGATATGGTTGGAAATCTGTAACAAAATTAAATACAACTTGTGACTAACATATTTTATAAAAATTAAAGTAACGGATCTATGGTAAATATAAGAAAATAAATACATGTAAATAAGGCAATTTTAGCTTTTCCAAAGTGATCATCTCAAACATCTACTGTGTGACATAATAAACTCCCTCAGTTAATAGCAGTATAATGAAGGTATAATGGATGTCATTTCTCAGACCTTCGGATTTTTAATTGCTTTCCTTTCAGCTTCATTAGCACAATGTTAACTGTTCAGTCACTCCAATTTTAAGGAGAAAACATCCCTGTAACTTTTTTTTTTTTTTGGTTTCAAGAAAAAGGGCTATTAAGTAAAGATGTCACACCAGTTCAAGCTTTCAGATGTAGTACCAAATATCAGAGTTGCTAAGGTATCTATTGTTCGGTTTTCCCAGCAAATCTTCCCTTATAATCTAATAACATTAACACATTTACTCTGGAAACCACCCCTCCCTAGCACCATATCTTCAAGATGGCATGTCCAACATGATATCCCACCCAGCTCCCTATCACTACTAAAGGTACGGTTGAGAGGGTCATGAGATCAAGGAAAAAAAAAAAAATCAAAGAAGCCCACCTTCTTAACCCATGAACTGTAAGGACCATTTATTTTTAAACTGGCTGATGACCATTTTCTCTAGCCATATGTAAAAAGCTCTCTCTACACAGATGAACGCTGAGAGCGATTTTTTGAAATTGGGCTATGAGTACCTTAAATCTGTCATGCTTTTAGCCAGGTTAAATTCTCTACTTCCTGGGTCATGTGAGTCATTATAGCCCTAACTTTGCTTTTACTAAGTAGCTCAAGTTAGTTTTCAGGCACAGGGATCCAAAAGCCTGTTCACTGACCCAGTGATTTCAGTAAAGTGTCTCAGCTCAAGAAATCATAGTACACAGTAGTATTATCACTGGATAATTGCCTCAAAATGCCGAAGTTGGATAGAAAGGATCCTGTGGCTGAGTACACATGAAGGATTTCTCAAGAAGTGATAAAATGACAGAGATTTGATGAACCATGTATTTGAACTCTTTTGCAATTCCCTGATTATAAACTATTGCTAGATTGGTCCTACGAAATCAAACTTAACAACTGACTGACCAATTAATTCATTCAGAAAATTCCACACAATAAAAAGACAAATTGGTTATTTGTCTACATTTTCTAGCTAATTTCTTCCAGTGATTAAATAATTTTAGGGTCCCAGAGGCCATTTTAGATGTTAAAAAAAAATAACTGTTGACCAAGGGAAATTGCTTTATAAGCTGCTGCTAGAGCTTTCAACTTGGAAAGTTATTGTAAAAAAGGCAAATGTGACCTTCCAGAAGAGCTACTTTATTACACTGAGTAAGCATCAAACTGGCTTAAGTCCATGTGTGAAGACCAGAGAGAAAAAGAATACAACTTAAAGCTAGGAGATATAGATTCATTGAACTTTACAGAAGATAGAAAATAATTTAACAACTCCTGTTAACCCATTGTATATTATCACAAACAACTAAAATCTTCATGAGGTGGCCCTAATAAAGTGTAATAAAAGAAGCAATTGTTCAAAAATGAGTGACTGATGAGTAACCCAATATTATATCATTTAAAATTGTTTCCTAACTTTTACAAGTCTGTATGTGATACAGTTTACATTTTTTAAAGATTTTATTTGACAGAGAGAGTGAAAGAGCAGGAGCAGGGGAGTCAGAGAGGGAGAAGCAGACTCCCCACTGAGTAGGGAATCTGATGCGGGGCTCGAACCCGGGACCCCAGGATCATGACCTGAGCCGAAGGCAGATGCTTAACCAACTGAGCCACCCAGGCGCCCCTACAGCTTACTTTTTTAATGGTGAACTTAATTATATACGTTTCTAAATATAAATAGAAACATGAAAAACTTATAAGAATAGATGGCAATATATCTTTGGTTTTCTTCAGACTTTGCAAGAATAAACAGAGGCTACCCTTTATGTACCCTTATGTTCTGCTGTTCCCTTTTGCTGCCTCCTCAGTGAGACAGCACTGACCAGGAGGATCTCCACTGCATATGGAGACAACAACCATGAAGAAAATAAAGAGATTTTGCCTCAATATTCTTAGTATTCTTGCTAATCTCGCTCTTTCAGTCCTTGCCCTCCTTCCTTTCGTCCTTCCTTCCTTTCTTCCTTCCTTCCTTTCTTATTCTCTCTCTTCTTTCTGCCCTTTCTTCCCTCACTTCTTTTCCTTTATCCTAACTAGATTAGGTGATTTTCACAGTATGTGATCAAGCATTATAGAAGAAAAAGGAAACAGAGAGAAAGGCTTTTTTTTTTTTTTTTTAAAGGGCCTTGCTCAAGATGATAAAACTTGTACATGATAAGGACTAAGGCATCTTCCTGTGCCTTCCACACCAATGTGAATAGAAATTTTAGGATGAAAATACTCTCGAAGGACAACTTGCTAACACTAAAATAACTTAAATAACTAACAGCTTTTCACCACCAATGACCCTCTTTGCTTCAATGATATTTTAACAACTTTATTTCTACTTAAAAGTGTGATGAAGGTGAATGGAATGGAATAGCATTATCTATATTGTAAGAGGCGGCTAATCTCGAAAATGAAAAAAGGTCACAGAGAAGCAAGTAATCTATGCTTTTCAGACCATTCAAGACCTTTCATACAAATTCAAGACATGGATGTATAAAAATCCATTTTCATTCCTATTAGTTTAAATCTTCATGAAGTTATTAAAACCTTCTGAAGAGTATTTTGCCATTATATCTACAAAACCTCAAAAGGTTCATAAAATCCTAAGAAACTATTCAAGTTCCTTAAGTTCAACACAGCCTGAGAAAACAAGTAGGAATACAAGAGAGATCTGTAGTTATACAAAATGTCATCCTGGAATTATTTGTAATGTAATAAATGTGAAGCATTTATATATCCCAGCTGTCCTGCCAAGGTGGCCTGGGCATGGCATATGCAGGGATGGACCTGACCTGTACCCATTGTAGCTCTAGCCCCCCTAAGGCAACCCCAGCGTGGTATGCCCCAGGGTACCTCCCTCATATGCCTACTCCAGCTCTATGTATTTTGCCAAGCTAGACACACGGCACAGCCCAGCATCCCACAGCCTGTGCCTACTCCAGATCTAGCCAGGTAACCAAAGCCACTGGGCACACGGTCTACACAGGCGATACTCTTACAGAAGGTCATTCCTTCAAGACTGTGATAGGGAGCTGTTCCTCCTAATTCATAGAAACAAACACTGAAAATCAAACTAAAAGGTAAGACAGGAATATGTTGCAAATGAAAGCGATAAAACCACAGAAAAAAATATCTAATGAAATAGAGATAAGTAATTTATCTGATAAAGAGTTCAAAGTAATGGTCATAAAGATGTTCACCAGTCTTGAGGGAAAAACAGATGAACTCAGAGAGGACTTCAAAAAAGAGACAGAAAATATAATAGAGAAGCAACAGAGCTGAAGAATACAATAAATGAAATAAATTACACTAAGGGGATCAAAAGCAGATTATGACATAGCAGCATGGATTAGCAATATGGAAGACAGAGTAAATCAGGAAAAAAAATAATAAAAAGATGAGAATAGTTTAAGAGACCTCTCAAACAACATCAAGTATACTAACTTTTACATGATCAGAGTTCTAGAAGAAGAGGAAGAAACAGAAACTTATTTGAAGAGGAAATCAAAAAATACTTTGACACAAATATGAAAACACAACTTTCCTAAAACTTATGGGATGTAGCAAAAGCAGTTACAAGAGCAAAGTTATAGTGACACAGGCCTACCTCAAGAAACCAGAAAAACCTCAGACAATCTAACCTTACATCTAAAGGAACTAGAGAAAGACCAACAACAACAAAAATCACTAATTAGAAGAAAGCAAATGATAAAGATGAGAGCAGAAATATGAAATAGAGACTAAAAACACAAGACAGAAGATCAATGAAACTAAAAGGTGGTTCTTTGAAAATCCACAGTGATAAATCTCTAGGGAGATTCACCAAGAAAAAAGAGGCCCAAATAAATAAAATGAGAAATTAAAAAAGTAACAACTGACACCAGAGAAATACAAAGGATCATAAGAGACCACTATAAACAATTACATGGTAACAAAATGGACAACCTAGAAATGGATGAATTCCTAGAAACACAACCTTCCAAGACTGAATCAGGAAGAAATACAAAATCTGAATAGACTGATTCCAAGTAATGAAAATTGAATCAGCAATCTTGAAACTCTCAAAAAACGAAAGTCCAGGAGCAGTAGGCTTCTTCATAGGTAAATTTTACCAAGTATCTAAAGAAGAGTTGCTACTTATACTTCTCAAATTATTTTTTAAAAAACTGAACAGAAAATAATGATTCCAAAATCCTTTTACAAGGTCAGCATTACCCTGATACCAAAACCGGACACCAAAAAGAAAGAAAATTACAGGCCAATATCCCTGATAAACATAGATGTAAAAATCCTCAATAAATTAATAGCAAGACGAGAGCACGTGTTGTGGGAGCACTGGGTGATGTATGGAAATGATGAATCACTAAACTGTACACCTGAAACTAATATTACACTGCACATTAACTAAGTGGAATTTAAATTAAAAAAAATTAAAAAAAATACAATGAAAGAATCATACAACACAATCAAGTGGGAATCATTCCTGAGATGAAAGGATGGGTCAACATCAGCAAATCCATCACCAGGATATACTACATTAACAAAATGAAAGATAAAAATCTTATCAGCCAAACAAAAAAGCAACTCACTAAATGCAAGAAGATGTTTGGAAATAATATATGGTTGATAAGGGGTTAATATCCAAAATATACAGACATTACACAACTTATTTTTTAAAAAGGATTAAAAATGGGCAGAAGACTTGAATAGACACTTCTCTAAAGAAGACACAAGAGAGCCGGCAGGTACATGAAAAGCACCTCAAAATCACTAGTCATCGGGGAAATGCAAATCCAGACCACAATGAGATATCACCTCACAGCAGTCAGATTAGCTAGTAAAGGGAATTGTTAGTAAATGGAAATTGGTATAGCCACTATGTAAATCAGTGCTTCCTCAAAAAACTAAAAACAGAAATACCATACGATTCATCAATTCCACTTCTAGGAATTTATGTGAAGAAAATGAAAAAACCAATTCAAAGAAACATATGCACCCCCACATTTGTTGCAACATTGTTTATAATAGTAAGATATGTGAGCAACCTAAGTGTCCACTAAGAGATGAATGGATAAAGAACATGATACACACACACACAAACGGATATTACTCAGCTATTAAAAAAAAAAAAAAAAGGAATAAAATCCTGCCATTGTTAGGAGTTAGTTTGACAGTTGGTAGTCAGGGCTAGGGTTCGCAGCAAGGAAATACAGACTCAGGACAGCTAAAATAAAACAGCACTGACATCCTGTTTGCAGCTGAGACAGGGCTGCATGGACACTCTGCTTTGCAGCCTTTGCAGAAATGACTTCTGCAAAGTGTCCTAAAATAAGAAAATTAACCACAAAAGCATTTGCCACTATCACGGACAAGGGGCAGTTAAGACCTAAGCATCCCCTCCCCCATGTCAGCAAAAAAAGGACCATCAGCACGTGGACATTAACCTAATAGGTAGACAAATAGGTGACCAAAGCCCTGATTGGCACAACTCAGCACACCCTGATTGCTTAAGAAGGTTCCACAAAAGAGCTCACTAAAACCCCTAAACTTAGAAATTCTGATGGCAACCCACTCAGATCCCCCTCCCTCTCTGGGAGCTTCGTACTCTTGCTCAATAAACTTTGCTTTGCTGCCCACCACTCTTCATCTGGTCTACCTCTTCATTCTTCAAAGTGGCATAACCAGGAACCGAGGGCACTAAGGGGACACAAAATCCTGCAACACCATGTGTGACAAAATGGATGGAAATAGAGAGTATCATGCTAAATGAAGTCAAAGACAAATACCATATGCTTTACTTACATGTGTGATCTAAAATCATAACAAATGAACAAACAGAACAGACTCATAACTACAGAAAACAAACTACTGTTTGGCAGAAGATGGAGGGTTAGAGGAAGACGGATATTGGTGAGGGGGATTAAGAGTTACACACTTACAGTTATAAGTCATGGGGATAAAATGTACAGGACAGGGAATAGAGTGAATAATATTGTAGTAACTGTACAGTATGGTCTGAATGGGGATGCCATAAAAGCCTTACCTGGGAAAACATCAAGGAGGATTTCCCCAGATGATATCAGAGCACATAGAAATGAATAGAGCTGGGGTACTTGGGTGGCTCAGTCACTTAAGCATCCAACTCTTGATTTCAGCTCAGGTCATGATCTCAAGGTTTTGAGGTCAAGCCTGGCATCAGGCACTGCACTGGGCATGGAGCCTGCTTAAGATTCTCTCTCTCTCCCTCCTCCTCTTCCCCCTCTTTCTTTCTCTCTCCCCACTCTCTAAAAAATAGAAAGAAATGAATAAACTTGCCCATATTAAGGGTATAAATAATGAGATGTGCAAGGCAAATTTAGAAACACATTAAATGAAAAGTGTGCATGTGTATGCATGTGCACACATATGTTACTGGGTATAACACTGCCTTCCAAGGTCACGTAGTATATGGCTAATCCTCCAAGTGTTAAGTTACACATTGGCCCAAAATGCAAGCTGCTTCTCCTTCAACAGCTGAGTTCAGCAGGCTTTGCCTCCCCTCACCTTCTTCTCTCTCCCACTCCTGTACTTCTTTGTCAATGCACGATAGGATCATCTGTTACAACCTCTTGTAACAGAGATGTTCACTTTTTAAGATTGTGTATGTTTTAAAAATGGTTTTATGTTCTTACTTGTGAATTATTTGTTCACTATTATTTTTAATCATTTTGGTTAGGAGATGAGAGATGGATTTTAGTGATACTACATCATTTTGTCATTATTCGTGTCTCAGTGCACTTCATCATGTTTTATTTTCTGTATGAACATCAAGGAGACACAATGCTTTTCTTTCCTGGATGGTACTAACCTTTTCCTTACTGCTTTTTTCCTTTGGCATAACTGAGCCAGCTCAACAAAGAACAAGAGTCCCTAGCTGATAAAAGATGTGTTTTAGGGGTACCTGAGTGGCGCAGTTGGTTAAGCACCCAACTCTTCATTTTGGCTGAGATCATGCTCTCAGGGTCCTGAGATCGAAACCTGGGTGGGGCTCTGAGCTCAGTGCAGAGTCTGCTTAAGCTTCTCTCTCCCTCCTCCTCGGTCCCTCCCAGTCCCCTGCACTCTCCCTCTCTAAAGTAAATAAATCTGTTTTGTTTTTTTTTTTTTAATGACATGTTGTAATCAAATTCCTCTTCCTCAGATCTATTGCTCCCCCTTTTAAATGAAGCTATGTTCCCAGCAAAGGAAACACCCATTGTTACATGGCTCCTTCCTGGTTCTCCTGTAAATATATACAGGAGACCTCTTTACTGGAACACTTTCCATAGTCACATGGTGCTCACATCCGCATACCTCATTATGCTATACAGAAAGCTGGGGGGGTGGGAGTTCATACGGGCACTAACTTTAAGCATTCCACAGTAAACTTTGCCTTATGTCTACATTTTCTATCAATGCCTTTTACATGACAAAGATGAACTGCCTTCATTTAAAAAAAAAAAAAAAGTTGGCACTTAAAAAAATTCTGTTTAATGGCCTAGGATACAAATAATGACAAAGCCTGGCAAAATATAGTTGTCCTTCTATAAATCATATAGACAATAACTATCTTAGAATTTCAGAGAGAAAAGACTACTTAAGGTTAGCACAGGAATCCCTTCATAATTTTTCAAACTTGCCTTCTTTATTTTAAAGATATTTTGCATAGTCAATGTCTTATTCTGGCCTGGTTTGTGTTTTTCAACCAAGAAGCCAATTTAAAGAAATTGGACTTTTGGACAAAGTCAAGACCAAGTCGTCTGTAAAGAAGTCCTTTTCTTCACATTTGATAAAGATGGATTTGCCTTGGGCTATTTATAGGGAGTCAGACTGTCCCTGTATTTCTTCAGAAGTTCTAACTGTATGTTTGGGGACATATTTCTGTATGCATTACATTACATGTCACTATTTTTTATGATGAACTTAAAATACCAGTCTAATAATTACTGTGGAAAATGTGAAGGCAAAATTATCTATTCTAAATTTCAAGTTACATCTGATCAGTCACTTTTATAATCAGAGATGGCTTCAGAGACAAAAATCTGGTCTTGTCAGCATCAGGCCACCTTCTTCACCTTTTCTCCAAACTTCGTTACAGGGGTGGAGTGGAAATACTGGAGTTATATGTACCTATTTCTTATTAAAATGTTTTACCTAAGATGTTCTTCTAAATATATTAATTAGTTCATTCAATAAAGGTTAAGTGCTAATTTAATCAGCTAAGCCCTGAGCATACAATGATGAATTCAGCAAATACCACTTATAGTTTAATAAGGAAGATAAATCTTAGTGGAAGAAATCACTACATCAAAAACTGATGATGTGGGGCGCCTGGGTGGCTCAGTTGTTAAGCATCTGCCTTCGGCTCAGGTCATGATCCCAGGGTCCTGGGATCGAGCCCCGCGTCGGGCTCCCTGCTCAGTGGGAAGCCTGCTTCTCCCTCTCTGAGTCCCCCTGCTTGTGTTCCTTCTCTCTGTCTCTGTCAAATAAATAAATAAAATCTTTAAAAAAAATTTAAAAAAAACAAAAACAAAAAAAACTGATGATGTATGGTGACTAAAATAAAATAAAATTTAAAATATACATATGTAATTAAAAATTGTTAAAATACTTGGAAAGAAAAACAAAAACATGCAATCAGAGAGTAGCATGGGAGAATGGATTTAGATATGGGTCAGGATGGTTTCTCTTTGGAAGACACTCCGATGAGAGACTTCAAGAGTGAGTAAGAGTGACACAGATCAAGAGTGGCAGAGATAGCAGTATATATGAAGGGATAGACTGTAGAGAGTGTGGGGCAGCAGAGGAACAGAACAAAGGCACAGATGCCTACACAAAGCGAGGAAGAAAGAGGAGCAGGAAGTTCTGTTGAAGTAGGCTGGGGTCAGCCAATGTTTTATATACCATATACTGATAGATGTAATACAACTTAACTTGTAGAGTAAGTTTAATATTTAGAAACTCATGAATTATTCTTTCTCTTGTTTCATTGAAACACTTATTGTCTATCTCAAATTGTTCTTGAAAGTTCAAGATTCCTGGGCATCTTTCCTAAAAGCCTGTATTCCCCAACCAGTAATTGACTCGCTGATTCACCAAAGCCTCTCCTGGTTTCTATGCTCATTCGGTCTCAAATTACACCTGTCCTACTTCACCTCTTTTGGATTCTTAGGAAGACTTCACTGGATGAAGTATTATGTGCTAAAATGAAAACAAATGATAATAACCCTGTCTGTGTGTTACTCCATCCACTGAGTATTTCCACTTACTGATACCTCTGAAAGTGCTAACATAAAAAAAAAGGAGAAATGTGAGGTTTTCAACAAATTGTCTAAAGACATGAAGATGATAGTGTGAGCAAAGTCTGACCTTATTAAATTATGTATGTGGCCAACTTCTATCCTTAGATGTGCATGACCACTGACATTTCAGCAAAGCACATTTAGGCAGAATATATTGCCTAAATAACACTTTTCCCAGAAACAAGAATCAAATAAATATTTTAGGCCTAGGCTTAAAATGTCTTTTAGTTTTATTTCTTTTCCAAGGCAAATGTATTAACATATGTAAAAAAAAAGTAAAATAGTAAAGTTTCTAAAATATTTCAATTGCTCAGGACACAGGATGTGAGTCAAGGAAAAAAAAAAATATCTTTCTCAAAATGCACTATACCCAAAAGTTGCTTAATATGTGGTTAGTATTAGAAAACATTACTTAGTTTTCAACCCTCATGAGATCCTGAGACGTATTATTGAGAATTCTTAGCAACATTACTTTAAAAAGTACAGAGAAATGGAATGACTTACTTTATGATTTACTGAGGTACTAAAGCTATCAGAGAGGAATTCCCTTGTTGTTCCAAGACCAGATATATTTCTCTATCAATTTTTCCTTCTATTCTGGACATGAGTCTCATTTTTTTCCCTTTTCAAATTTTTTTTTCAGTTATTTATCTCTCTACCCTATTAACTTCTTCTATATGGCCCCTCTTTCCCTCACATCTCTTTCCGGCAAATTCTTCCAATTCCTCATGTCTCGCTGATGCTGTGATCCCATGTGACTTAAATCATCATTCCACTGAAATTGCTCTACTCACATGCTCTCCTTCAGTGGAATGGATTTATGTACCTCCTGCAGGCCAACTCCACACTCAAACATCCAACTGCTTACCTGGGACGACCATTCAGTATTAAATAAGTACCTCCAGCTTAAAATGTTAAAAAGAATCCTTATGGATAAAAACAAAACAGAACAAGTTCAATGTACTGTGCCCCTAAAACTAGGTTAAAAAAAAAAAAGTGAAACCAGAACTAGAATTTCACCAATTTTCTTTGGTGACAATGATGGACATCAAGATTTAGAAACACTGGGATATAATGTAATGCAAAATTTCACTTGCATTATGATATTAGTATACTCTAATAAAATATATTTAATAATTTAAAATATTTAAAATACATCAACAGCTCTAATTTGCATTTCTGTAACTATGAAATATTTGTTTCTGTTCCCCCTTTAAAAGTGAGATGAAGCTGTTTCTATGGACATGCATAAATACATATACATATATGTATGTATATATAATTTTATTATGTTTATATATTAATATATTTAATAATTTTTTTTTTAATTTTTTTTTTTTTTTTTTAAGATTTTATTTATTTGCGAGAGAGAGAATGAGAGACAGAGAACATGAGAGGGAGGAGGGTCAGAGGGAGAAGCAGACTCCCTGCCGAGCAGGGAGCCCGATGTGGGACTCGATCCCGGGACTCCAGGATCATGACCTGAGCCGAAGGCAGTCGCTTAACCAACTGAGCCACCCAGGCACCCCTATAATTTTAATAATCACATATACACACACACGCAAAGCAAATAAAGATAATTGGTACTATAAACATAATGACCTTCAGTAAAGAGGAGAATACCAAGTATTCGCGTATTTAACTTGAAGAAGAGTTGAACAGATTCATTACTATCAGTCAGGGGACTATTGGTTCTAAATCAGAGTTTAAGGAACCATCATAAAAACAAATTATTTGATGTACTCAGTCCACATTCATGCTCCTTTTTGTCTCGAACCCTACTTGTACACATATACAATGACAAACAATCCTATTTACAAAAGTCAAGAGCGCACTATATGTGTTCAGCAGAATTCTAAGATGAACCCCAAGAAGATATGCCCTTGTATAACCTCCTTCCTCATCACTTGCTTCTGGTCAAGAGAATATGGCAAAGGTGATGAGGTGGTCACTCTCTTAGTTATGTTATATGGCAAAGGTGATGGAGAGTCACCATCATAATTATGTCATATTAAATAGGGCTCCGTGTTGGCAGAGTGCAGCAAGCTGCTATGTTAGGGGCACTGTGAGCAGACCATGCACCATACAAGCGGCAGCTGCAGGGGCGGCTAGCTGTTTAGACTAGACCCTGGCTGATTAACCGCAAATACGGGAGACCTCAGTCCTCCAACTCCAAGAAACTGAATTCCGAAACTAACCTTAGAGCTTGAAAAGGGACCCTGAGCCCCAGGGAAGAATGTAGCCCAGCCAATGCTAGAAAGCAGTTTAGGAGATGCAGGAAAGAGGACCCGGTATAGCTGGGTCCAAAATGAGAAAATAATTATGTGTTAAGTTGCTAAATGCATGGTGATTTATAACCAGCAATAAAAAACTAATGCAGTATATATAAGCTTTCTGCTCTGTTCCATAAACAATACTTCAAGTTCTTCTCTGTGTCATTATGTTTTTAAATAAGCTTCTAATTTGTAATAAAATATTCAAACATACAGATATGTCATACAAACAAGACGAAATCAGAGAGAGAGACAAACCATGAGAGACTCTTAACTCTAGGG
Source organism: Phoca vitulina (assembly GCF_004348235.1). Lineage (NCBI taxonomy): Eukaryota > Metazoa > Chordata > Mammalia > Carnivora > Phocidae > Phoca > Phoca vitulina. The sequence continues at coordinate 17,047,287 of NW_022589735.1, forward strand.
AAAAACTGAGGGTTTCTGGAGGGGATGTGGGTGGGGAGATGGGGTAACTGGGTGATGGGCATTAAGGAGGGCACGTGATGTAATGACCCCTGGGTTTTATATGCAGCTGATGAATCGCTGAACTCTACCTCTGAAACTAATGATACACTCGATACATTAATTGCAATTAAATAAAAATTAAAAAAAAGAAATGTCATACATTATCCTATCATGTTATTATTGTTGAACATACAGGTTGTTTTAAATTTTGCTTTTATAAACAATGCCCCAAAGAATACCCTCAAGTATAAGTTCTTCTCTATGCTGTATTAGTTTTGTAAGAGATTTGAAAGAGTAGAATGCTCTATCTTTTGGCAGGACACATCAAGGATATTGACACATCATCTCAAGCTGCCATCCAAAAAGGCTATACCAATTTATGTGCCTTATAATAGTGTATGGAAGTTTACACTGTACAACCCCACCAATAATCTGAAAAATATACACATAAATGTATATGTATCATAAGTGTATATGTACATAATTATATTAATGTCATTTTTAATTGCACAGAAAGGAACAAGTGGTTAACACTACATTGCATTTCTTTGATCACTCTTGGTCTTGAATATTTGATATGTTGTCCAGATGATACTTATTTTATCTTCTGAAGTATACTTCTTTTATTGTAAAGACTGTCTTAATTTTAGAACCGTTCAGCAAAATAAGAGCAAAGTACAAAATTCTCCATAAATTCCATTCCCACACATGCATACCCTCCTCCATTATCCATATCCCCACCGGAGTGGGGATCAATTAACCTACATGAGCACATCACAACCACCGTAAGTCTATACTTTAAGGCTCACTCGTGTGTTGGTTCCTAGAGGCTCTCAATATATTTAGGACGTTCATCTTTGGTCATATTGGGTTTTTTTGTTTGTTTTATTTCCATTTTCATTCCTTTTTAAATTAATAGTTATTTGACTTTAAGTTATTTCAATCATTTCTCCATGGTTTCGTACCTTTGTCTTAACAAGGTCACTATTCAACTTGAAAGTAATTGTTCACAAATATATTTGATAAATTAATGATAACTATATAAATATTAGGTTTGGGTGCTCTCAATTTGTTTTTTCTTTAATGCTTCTGGACTGTTTTTGGAAAATGTTAGAAGTTTTTAACCTTTGAATTTTTAAACTCTGATTTTTCTCCCCAGAGAGAACTAATTTTGAATTTTTTCTCCATTGGTTTTGTTTATATGTATACATGTATTTTGTATATATGTATATACACATTCATGTAATTACATATAATTATGTATATATAATTTGTACCTATTTTAATATTCTGTTAAATTCCAACATTAGTGTTATGCTCCCTTTATTATATTTTTATTATATGCTTTAGAATCTGACAAGTCCCCTTTTCCTCTTTTTTTCATAGTATTAGCTCCTTGCTATTTTATCCTTTCAGAAAAACTTCAGAATTATTTCATTAAAATCAAATTAAAGTGGAACTGAGATTTTGGTTGAGATTACATGATTTTGCCAGTATGAGTGATAACTATTCTTTGTTTAAAATAGAGGTCTTTTACTAAATTGAGCGATCTCCTTTGACTTAATATTTTCTAAGATGTTTTATGGGACAGTGATTTGAATGCCATTTTCAGCATCTTTTGAAATTATTTGACAGAATTTTAATAGAACTCTAGGTGTGATATAATTTATTAAATAAACCAAAGTGATTTCTTCTTCACTCTTCGTCACAGGATATTTCAAACCTGCCATAGAGAATACTGGAGGGGATTCAGGAGCCACTGTGTGAGTGAAGAAAAGTCAGGAGAGGGGGTACTTAGCTGGTGTTAGTTCTAGATCCCTGCTTAAAACAGAATGTTTCCTTTGGTCACCTGGGTGGCCTAGGCGTTCAGGAAAATCAGAGCAAAGTACAAAGATCTCCATCAATTCCCTGTCCCCACACATGCCTGTGTTTTATGATTTGTTTGTTGCAAGAAGTGAGCTAAAGTTACAATTTGTTTGGTTATTTGAATGTTGCCAACTTCTTAAAATTAATTTTGTAACTTTTAAAGTTATTGTCAATATTGAAAGAATCTACCTCAGATGAGAATTTCTTATTGCCCTAAAGTTGGAAGAAACTAGTTGATAATGTTTCAGCAGTGATTTCAGAAAAATCCTCTGCCTTTAAAAAACTCAAGGTATTATAAAATACAATAAATCTGTCAAGATATTTTAATGATTTTATTATATAGTTTAGGTCCCTCAAATTACCCATTGGACATTTAAGAAATATGAATACGAAATCAGATATTCAATTCTATCTGCTTTTTAAAATTCCCATTTTCATTCTCATTATACTAATTTTTATTCTCTTCCACACAGCAAAGGAAAGAAGAGAGTAAAAAGACAACATCTAGAATGGGAGAAAATATCTGCAAACTGTATATTTGATACAGGATTAATCTTCAAGATACAGAAGGAAATCCTACAATCATACAATCAGTAACAAACAAAACTGGTAATCCAATTAAAAAAATGGGCCAAAGACTTGATAGTCATTTTTCCAAAGGAGATATACAAATGGTGGACACATATATGGAAAAAATGCTCAAAACTGCTAATAATCAGAGAAATGCAAATCAAAACCACAATGAAATATCATTTGCCCAGGAGGAAGGCTATTATTAAAAAAATGTTGACAAGGATGTGGAGAAATTGGAATTGTTGTACCCTATTAGTGAGAAAACAAAGGGTACAGCCTTTATGGAAAACAGTATGTAAGTTCCTCAAAAAACTAAAATTAGAACTACTCTATGACACAACAATCCCATTTCTGGGTATATATAAAAAGAAATGAATCAGGATATCAAAAAGATTTTAGGGCTCCCATGTTCATTGCAGCACTATTCAAGTAACCAAGATGTGGAAAAATCTAAATTCTCTACTGACACATGAATCGATAAATAAGATGTGATATGGATTCTACTTACTATAAGATGGTGACACATAAAGATCCAGCAATCACCTCCTCCCACAGATACACTCAAGCTACAGCCACATATGGAACAATTTCCTATGGGGAGAGAAAAGAAAACAACCAAACATCAGAACTAGCTGAGTTGCTCCTGCACATCAGGCAAACAAGAGAAAAAAAAAAAACAAAACATACATCAAAGCAGGTAGGAGAGGCTGAAACACAACCCTGCCCTAAATTCCACTCTTGGCACACTGACCTACAATGATGAGGGAACTCAACTTGGAGCTTCGCCCTGAGGAATGAAAGGTTTGATTTCAGTATCAGGCACCCCAACTTTTAAGACCTACACTGAGAAACAAGTGCCCAAATCATCTAGCTTTGAAAACCAATGGGGCTCACATCATGGGATCCACCAGCTACAGGGAACTGAGACGTAGTTCAAGAGCCTCGCACTCACACACCCTAGATCCAAGGTAAGCAGCAGCTGATTAAGAGGCAACCAAATGTTTAATTTTCGTTCAAGAGGCTTATTTGCTTATTTTAAAGCAATAGAGAGGTAGGCATCTAATGTAACACACATCTAGGGGCCTCCTGGCATGCGCTCTTGGGCACAGCAAGAGGCAACAGACTCAGGAGCCCAGTTTTTCTATGAAAGAGGTCTGTTAAACTTACCTTCATACCTGCAGCCCAAGGGGCAGGCTTCTAATCAAACACACAACTACAGCCTGACTATAATCCTGTCCAGAGACCTCAGATGGGCAAGTGCTATCTTTACACCCTCCTTGTGCCATGCTTTCGAACACCAGGGTCTCCTGGAAGGGAACATTTATATGCATCTGGCTCCTTCCTTTGTATTAGTCTAGTGTTCTCTAGACGTCTCTTAATCACCTTGGTCTGGTGGCCAGGCGCTGATGCTTGTGGTCCCGTAGCCCCGTAGTATATATTTGCATATTATTAAAGCTGATGCATGAGGTTCCGGCTTTCATTAAGCCTAAATCAAGGTGCTGAATGAGATCCCCTCATTTGTGACAAAGACGGGTCATGGCACACCTTATACTACTGGGAGCCATTAACAATAAAGTAAAGCTGGTCAGACCAGCACAAAGGTGTGAAAGTCAATTGAGTTATAGGGTGTGGTTGAATAATGAAATTCATCTTCTGCACGAGGCCACTTCTTCACATCTGGGAGAGGTAGCTATTTCATGTAAGACAGAAACAACACAGAGAGTCAATGAAAATGAAGAAACAGTGGAATACAGTCCAAATGAAAGAAGGTGAAACAAAAAAATCTATAACAAAACAGATATAAGTGATTTTACCTAATAAAATGTTCAATATAATGTCATAAACATGCTTACTGTACTCAGGAACAGCATACACTAACACAGAACATCAACAATGAGAGAAAACCTAAGTACTAAACATATACTAATGGTAGTAGATAATAACTTACGAAGTTAGTATTGAGGTTAAAAGATTAGTTAGAAGGGCGCCTGGGTGGCTCAGTTGGTTAAGCGACTGCCTTCGGCTCAGGTCATGATCCTGGAGTCTCGGGATCGAGTCCCGCATCGGGCTCCCTGCTTGGCAGGGAGTCTGCTTCTCCCTCTGACCCTCCCCCCTCTCATGCTCTCTGTCTCTCATTCTCTCTCTCTCTCAAATAAATAAATAAAAAATCTTTAAAAAAAAAAAAAAAAAAAAGATTAGTTAGAAGTTACAAGTTACAAGATTAGTAAAAATAACTACAACTACAATCACTATTTACAAGATAAAGGATGTAAAAGATACCACGAAAAACCTAAAACATGATAGAAAAAAAAAGGTAAAAGTGTAGAGTTTTGAATTCATCCAAATCATCAGGTTAAAATAGACAATTACACATTTAAGTAGTTCTATGTAAGTCTTAAGGCAAACACAAAGCAAAAACTTTACATGTATTTGTAACATTATAGTCACACTGCACGTCTGATGTCCATTAAAATATCATGATGGTTCCACATCCAAAATCCATCCACTGTCTGCACGGCCATCATTCTGTTCCCAGCAGCCCGCATTTCCTATCCACTCATCCTGATTTTACCTTCTCTCAACTGCCAGAATAATTCTTTCAAAGCTAAAGTCAGATCAAGTCACCTCGTTTAACATTCTCCACTACTTCTCTTTTCCATCAGAGTCAATGTCAAACACCTTCTAGTGACATCTAAGGTCTCACATGATGAAACTGTACAATTCTGTGATTCATCTCATTCACGTCACTTACTCCATTCTAGCCACACTTGCCTCCTTGATGTACCTTGAATAGGACAGACAAGTCCCTATTTCAGCCCTTATACTGATAGCTCCTGGTGGTCTTGAATACTCTTTTCCCAAGGAGTTAATTCTTTCACCTCCTTCATCCTGGGCCCTGACCATTAAAAGTACCACTGCTTAGGGGAAGGGGAAGTGGCAGAGAAAGCCTTAACCTATGGGACCCATGCTCCCTACCCTCATAAACTCCTCCCACTAGGCTGGTAAGCACTAAGTAAAATTCAAGACCACTGGTGAGAGAACAAATGTGGAGGGAGGCTCCCTCTGATGTGCAGACCCATCTGCATGGTCTCAAGCCAGGGGTGGAGCAGAAACACAGAGAAAAGTTCTCTTCCAAAGCAACAATCATGATGATCGAAGAAAATGCCAGAGGAGCCCTCTCAATGACAAACCTTTTTCTTTCTCTTTCTGCTTTATGTCTTCACCTGCTGCCCTCAAGAAGACAAGGTGCCTTAAGGATTTTGTCTGTAGGGAAGAAAGATCCACGCAAGGCTTCAGCATCTCTACTGGGAGCTGGTCCCCTCTTCCAGGCTTGCCCACCCTGGGAAGCTTTCTCCAGGGTCCAGCACTGTCCTCAGTTATTTTTCCTCAATACCTACTATGGTTCATAACCTTGTAATTAGATGCAAACTCCCCTTTTACCTGCTGTAGCAATGAGTTCTATAATTTCCTGTTAGACTACATTCAGTCTTTAGCAATTTGCTAAAAATTTTAGCTGATTTTCCCCCCCTCATATATTCCTCTCTGTTCTACTCTAGGTACTGTCTTTTTGAAGTTGACTCTCTTTCAATTTCAGATCAGTTGTTTGCCCCTGCCACATGACCTCACTGAAGGGTTCAAGGAAAATTTTGACTTTGCAGATTATCTGGCCTATTTTTGGTGTTTTGTTTTGGTTGGGGTGAGACGGATGCTCTTTCTAGCTCTTTATAATCTGGACTGACAGGATCTCATTTTGCCTTTTATTTTATCTAACAATTTGTTATGCTTCATGGTACAATTCTTGAAGCCTCTCCAAAGGACAAAATACTATATTCCTGTATTGCTAAGTGGGTCTAACTTTCTTCATTTTTATGCAAATCTATGAAAAAGATAACACATATTCAGCTTAATGAGTCAACTTTTCAATATTAATCAAAGTCACTTTCTTTCTGGGTATGAGATAATGAGCTTCTGCATAGATTTTCCAGTTTTTCTTTTTTCTAATTTCCTGGGTTTTCAGCCATGTCAATTGTGAGCTTATCTATTTTAGGTCAACCATTTCCTATTTTTTATTCTATTCTATTGGTTTTCCTCTTTTTCCAGCACAAAAGCATTTTTATTCCCCAGCTTTATTCCCCAAGCAGTCTTGAGTTCTCTTCAAGCTAAAACAGAGGCTGACCAGGAGGCATCTTAAAATTATTCCTGAGAGTAAAGCTGAGGTTCCTGTCTTTACTCAACGGCAAACAGAAGAAGCCGCTCTATGGCTTTAAAATTGTTTTGGTCTTCATCAGTTGTGTTATTCTTCAGTAAATCATCCCAAATACCCCACATCTTATAGGGTATGGAATAGTCCTCATTCATTATAAGTTCTTAAAAATATAGAAAAGGAGAAAGAAAATACTTTTAAAAAAAGCCCTCATTCAGATCAAGTTACAGATTGAAAATAGCATGTCTGCATAAGTCAGGTTTTCTTTTCAGTATATTGATTTTTCTTACAGATCATTTTGTGCAGCTTGAATAGTACTTATAGTCTCAAAAGTGTAAGAATCACTTTCATAGTATCATTCTCAGCATCATATAATTACCACCCCAGTGATTTAGGGATAGCTACAGAAGGTTATCAATATAGATTTACTTGTGTTTACTATGCAGAGCTTGAAAATGCAATTTCTGCACATTTGCATTATAGGATTCAACTCAAATCAGTAAGACTTATTCTTTGGCCTGTTGGATGTATACTAAATTCACATATATTTCTGGAGGCAAATTAATGAATATACACTGAAGGATGATGTGTGTGAGGGAGGAGGAGGGGAACTTCCAGCTCCTCATTAGAGAAGGAAAGCATGCCTGCATTAATTCTAGCTTTGTCTCTGTTGTCCTAGGTCATTTAATCTAGAAAGATTCAGATAATCCCATACATCAAAGGTCCCCAAGCCAAGGTGCATGAGCCCCAAAAACAGATCTTGATTATTTAACTCTGGTAAATGGATTACAGAAGATTACATCTAAAAATTGGTCAATTTACGGAAGATTAGGACCTACAAAATACATTTATCTGGGAAAAGAATCTATATCACCCAAAGATCTGTAAACCCCTTTAAAAAATAAAACAGGTGGATCTGGCCTATCTCAGTGGGATATGGCTAAGTATATAGAAGATTTTTTTTCCATTTTTAAAACATAAAGTAAGATGTAATACAGTTCTAAGAGCTTATTTCCCTGGAAACTATATCCTTGCACTCTTGGAATTCTGTTCAACCTCTTTTAGTGTTTGTTCCATTCAAGAATCAAGCAGGAACTTGTTACAAGGGAGAGCTATACTGTATTTTGATATTGAATTTTACGCTCTAGCTTTCTACACAGACAGAAACTGATAAAATGGCTTTGTACTCCATGCCTCGTATTGGCTCCTCTTTTTGTCTTTCTACAATGTTCACGGTAAGGGAAAACAAAAGGTGGAATCTGACATATTTTCAAGTATGAGTTAGAGGGCACATACCTTGTCAGGTCTTTCCCTACTTTTTTTTTTTTCTAAAAGCAACGGTCTGTATTGACACATTCCACATTAATGATGCAAAGAAGATAATTCTGTTCAAAAAGAATGTAAAAAATACACTGTTTTCAATGAAAGAGTTGTGCATATGTAATGAGACAAACAGCTAACTGAATGCACACTATGGTGAAAATCTGAGGACAGTTTTCAGTTTCTGAAAGTTGCCTATGGCTGTCATCTTTCAAGATTATTAATATATTAATGTCCAAGACAATAATGATATATGAGAATCTAAAGTCTTGTATCATGTTCAAAAGACTAGTCTGCCATTTTAAGCTTGCTTGGAGTCAGCGGTAATTGCAGATGCACCCTAAAGAGAAAAGGGACACAAGTGCTCAGATGCCAAGATGTCCCAATATGAGGCTGAGGCTCTGCCCCAGGGGACAGCACTGTGGTCAAATAACCTCACATGGACAATGACTAATCATCAGCCCAGATCATCCCTCTGGGTTCCCCCTTCTTATGTGTTCACCCTTACACTTTACGGTGTCACCTCCAAAGCCTACCTAGCCAGATTTTTTATTTCTTTCCTCACTATTGGCATATGGGATTATTGACCTTGATACATCCCCACCTATCTCAATGATATTAAATGTTTTGTATCATAATTTGAAGAAACCAAGTAAGAGCCTAATGTAAAATCATACTAGGACCTGAAATAAATTACTTTTCTTTCAAGTTGAATAATAAGTGCGTGTATGTATCACTTATGCAGAAATATACACATAGAAGTTTATTACAATAAATGGATAGCATAGATGTTATATACAGAATATACAAAGTACATGACTTGTATAATAAAATGTGCAGTATAAACATATTTACTATATGTGTATATTATATAAAAATTTTATAATGTACATACATTATACACTTCTATCTAACTACATATTGAAGATACTGTCAAACCCATTTTGCAAACCATTCTAGGCTCAGTATCTTTCTAAATACATGGTATTTTTTTAACATGGTATTTTTCTGTATGTGGTACTCTTAGAGGTAACTTCTATTGCTTTTCCAAAGGTGGTTATTCAAAACCACCTTACTTTGCAAATATATATATTAACTGATATATGAGATAATAGGGATCTAACAGAAATAATTATTTACTTACAAGAGAATGACAATCATTTTCCCATCACCACACAGTAGGGAGTATAGGACCCTACATTACATCTAAAATGTAAGAACCCTATATTGATATATATGACAAACAAATATGCCATGTAATTTTACAGAGAAACCTAACAAGATTTTGAGGAGGAAAATATTAAGCACCTTTAAAAGCATAATGGAAGCCTTGTGGATTTATTTTTAGCTTCAAAAGCCTCCATTTGAGCTCTACAATTCACCGGTCACTGTTAAGTTTCAGGTAGGCAATGATTAATGTTTTGTTCCTGCCCTCAAAGATCACTTATTCTGCAGGGGGAAAAAAAGCTGACATTAAAACATAATTACAATTCAGTTTCAAGAGCGATACAGAAAAGGGTCAGAGAGACTGAGTTTAACAACTCTCAAGGAGTCAAGGAAAATTTACAGAAGGAATAAAACTTGTGCTGAGTGGTGGAAGGCGATTCTGAAGTCCTCAGTCAGAAAAAGCAGAAAAGATATATGCAAATAAATGAATGGAGGTTTGACAGTCAAGAACAACAGTCAAGAACTTGTTAGTTTATACGGTTGAAGAGAAGAGATGGAAAAATTTGCAGAAATTTGTTAAAGCCTCTAAAAAAAAAAATCACAGTAATGATACTGGGCACCCTTTGTAATAATTCTAAAGTTTATGTGTATAGAAATTTGAGTTTTTCCCTTTATATCATTTGATGTGGCTTTCAGTTAAATAGCCTATACCAAGTGAGGAAATAGCTCTTTATTCGTAAATTGCTAATATTTTTATTTAGAAATGTTACCAAATTCTGAAGTATCTATCAAGGGGATCATATGAACTTTCTCATCTTTACCCTTCTATCATAAACTGTATTAATGGATATCTAAAGATTCAAATAATTCTTAATGCATTCCCAAGATAAAACATATTGATAATTTATTGTTATTTCAAAGGTGCATACATATATGTGTAAGTGTTTATTTAGGATTTTTGTCCATGTTCACAAAGTTTATTTAAACTTTTTATTTTTCTACCTAGTTTTGTCTGATCCTGGTAAAAAGGGAAGAAGGCAACTTGGAAGCAGATCCTCTATCCCCAGCTCATGCAACGAATACCTTGTGAATCGGAAAGGAATCTGCCAGACAAATTCTTTCCAAATTCCTGACTCACCAAAACATGGGTGAAAATAAATAATGGCTTAAAACCATTAAATCCTGGGGTCGTTTGTTATATAACAATAGACAGCGAAACACCAATTCATCTCTATACACTTTATGTTCCTGACAGATAAATCAGGGGCTCCTATCAAGCGTACAGTCCCTTAGCACCAATTCACAATCCATCCTGCAATGCTGCCACCATACACAACCACCTGGCTCTGCGGTTGTATGAAAGCGAGGATCTAGTTTATACCCCATAAGTTTTTCTAAGTTGTTGGTACATCCTGTTTCTAACTCTATTCTGAGGTAATATTACTAAAGTATAAGTTCATCATTTTCAAATTAGTATGTAGAAAATATACTGAAAAGAGTATTAAGTACTTACAACTCATTTGCTCCCTTCCTTAAGGTTCGTTCTAAAGCAAGGAATTTCCTTTATTTTTTAGACTGTGCCACAAGACTGGTCTTCTTTTCTGTTGAATGAGATAAAGTGGACGAATATAAACCTAAGGAAGTCAAAAGAAGGGAATAGATGACTTTATATTAAAAAACTACAGATTTTTATCTGCTACCTCTCACTCTCTCTCTCTTGCCTCTATCTCTCTATAGATTTGTAACCTTTGTCATAAATATCTATATATATATATAGCAAATAACTATAAAGAGCTGGTATAGAAATCAAAAAGTTTAAATGCATATTTTATTTACATATATCTATATCTATCTATCTAATCTATATATATATATATAGAGAGAGAGAGAGAGAGAGAGATGAAAAAGGGAGTATCTTTAAATATAATAGGAGTAATATTCACCCAGGACATCATGGATGGATCTGGAGAATATAATGCTGAGCAAAATAAGTCAGAGAAAGACAAACACCATATGATTCCACTCATATGTGGAATGTAAGAAACAAAATAAATGAACAAAGGAAAAAAAAAAAAAAAGAGTCAAACCAAAAAAGCAGACTCTTAACTATAGAGAACCAACAGATGGTTACCAGAGGGAAGGGAGGTGGGTGGGTGAAACGGGCAAAGGGGATTAAAGACACAGATGTAGTGAAAAGAAAGGCCATATGCACCCCAAAGTTCATAGCAGCAATGTCCGCAATAGCCAAACTGTGGAAAGAGCCAAGATGCCCTTCAATAGATGAATGGATAAAGAAGATGTGGTCCATATATACAATGGAATATTACTCAGCCATCAGAAAGGATGAATATCGAACTTTTACATCAACATGGATAGGACTGGAGGAGATTATGCTAAGTGAAATAAGTCAAGCAAAGAAAGTCAATTATATGGTTTCACTTATGTGTTGAACATAAGGAATAGCATGGAGGACATTAGGAGAAGGAAGGAAAAAACGAAGGGGGGGAAAGCAGAGGGAGAGACGAACCATGAGACACTATGGACTCTGAGAAACAAACTGAGGGTTTTAGAGGGAAGGGGGAAGAGGGGATGGGTTAGCCAGGGGATGGGTATTAAGGAGGGCACATACTGCATGGAGCACTGGGTGTTATACGAAAACAATGAATCATGGAACACTACATCAAAAACTAATGTTGTAATGTATGGTGACTAACATAATAAAATAAAAGTATACTTTTTGTGATGTGCACTGAGTAATATACAAAATTGTTGAACCACTATATCATACACCTGAAACTAATATTGTATGCTAACTATATTGGAATTAAAATTTAAAAAATGAAAGCCAAAACAGACCAAAACAGATGGAGAGATTGAGTGGCAGACTTTAACATACCTTTCTCATGATGTTAATGATGCCTCTACTGAGAACCCCTGATATCTATCTACATATTTTCTGTATATATCTACATCTGAGCCTCTATATTTGACATCCACCGGACTCTCTGGGGCATCTCCTCACACTTCCATATTCAGTGGTTAAAGTTAATGGAAGTCTATAGAAACCCAATAGAAGAAGGATCATGAAGAACTCCTATCCCTCAGGAAAGGGCTTAGGTAAACTAAGCCAGAAAGCCTATTGGATTGGTCAAAATGATGACTGAAAGCAAAGCAATTGTTCTAAGTATATTGTGGAAAGGAGAATACATTATTGCCTTGAGACCAGGGGCAGAAAAAAATGGACGATAGGAGCTATGTATATGTTCTACTTCCCTATGTCTTCTACATTTTTTAATATATGTCCCCTTTTGACTTCTTTTTCAGTTTACTAAGCTATAATTAGTATATAACATTGTGTTAGTTCAAGCTGTACAACACAATTTGAAATATGTGGAGACTGCGAAATCATTACGACAATAAGTTAACATCCCTCACCTCACGTGGTTACATTTTTTTCCTTGTGATAATTCTTAAGATCTACTCTTAGCAACTTTCAAAATATACAATACAGGACTGTTAACTGTAGTCACCCCGACATATATTTCATCGCCAGAAGTCCTTCATCTTCAAACTGGATGTTCTCACCCTCTGACCACTTTTACCCATTCCCCTCTTTTCCATTGTTTAGTGCTGTTTTACAATGGGAGTTTTGCTGTTGGTTAACTTCGTAATTTAGTTTACACATTTTACATGGTGAAGAGCTCAAGACAGCACAGCAAGGACTCTGTCAACATCTACAGTTTAAGCAGAAGATACTTGAGGCTGCCATTTTGGGGGAAGCTTGACATGTGGACTAAAGTTCACATTTTCCATCATGTTTTCCAGGTGGCTATGGCTGTATGATTAATTTCTCACAAAGTCAAAGGCTGCCAAAGTGTCATGAGGAGCATACAAAGAGTGTTCTGAAAGAGCAAAGGAATTATGATCTTTGCTCCACTCTTTTTTTAGCTACTTTGAAAATGAACATGTAGTGTGAAACTCAAAAAAGTCTTTGAACCATGAAAGACAGCCTTGTGCTAAAGATGGCTTAACAGAGGCATTGGAAAACCTTTTCCCTAGAGGGCTACAGAATACGCTTTTTAAACTTTGTAGTCCACATAGTCTCTGTTGAATATACCCTCCGGTTGTGGTGGGAAAACAATCACAGACAATATATAAGGCAATGGATGTGGCCGTGTTCCAATAAAAGTATTTACAAAAGCAGTTGGTAATCTGGATTTGGCCCCAACACCATGGTTCACCAATATCTAGCCTAGCACCAAGAAAAAAAGATCCGGGTTTTTTTGGTTTGTTTTTTTAAGATTTTATTTGACAGAGAGAGAACAGGAGCAGGGGAGGGGCAGAGGGAGAAGCAGACTCCCTGCTCAGCAGGGAGAGCGATGCGGGACTCCATCCCAGGACCCTAAGATCATGACCTTAACTGAAGGCGGATGCTTAACTGACTGAGCCACCCAGGTGCCCCAGAAAGGATCTGGATATTGAGGTACCAAGGAGCACCTCACTATCCTAGGCTACTTCCCTTGGAACTTACATATAAATGTTGATCTTAAGACACAATTTTTTTGGTCATTTCTTGCTTCCTATCCAGCTACAGAGAGAGCTAAACAAACATAGGTGCTTGTGTCAAAGCTTTTGCTTACAAGGAGGAGGAGGGGGAGGGTGAAGGGGGAGGGGCAGAGACGACCAAGAGGTGCCTCCTTCCTCTTTGTTCCTACTTGAACTCCTCCCACCCCCCTTTTTAACTCCAGTGTAGTTAGCATACAGAGCTATTTTAGTATCAGGTGTACAATATCGTCATTCAACACTTCTATGTATTTGTCAGTGTTCATGAAGAAGTACTTAAGAACTATGCATTGGCATTTCTTAGAACAATATATTCAATTTACGGGATAATGTGGTATTTGTGGCACCTCCAGGCTTTAAGCATGTTTAGTAAATCCAATCATCCTCTTCCTCACTCCACTTGGCACATAGATCACCACATAAAAGAACCACCTCTAAACTGACATTAGCTATATATTAACTGAATATTTGAGAGGCACATTTCATGTTACAGAAGGTTTTATTTTCTGATACTGTAAATTATTACTTCAACCATTTGTTCTCAGATTAACCAAATATTTTGTATATGAAGACTGTGGTAGATACATAGCATTTGGGCAGACCCCAAATCTATCCACCTTAAATAAATTTCACACTGAGTCCTTATGGAGATAAACTTAAAAGATTCAGAATCATTTAGAAACCAAACTGTAGAGGTGCCAGATGATACCACTGGCCCTTCCCTATTTTTCATTTACCCCTGTGAAAGATGATTATTAAGTACAATATCTATCTATATCTATATGTAGATATAGATATATAGATCCTATATACCAAAAAAGGAAAAAAGGTTAAGACCCACAGGCTTATATAGTTTGAATGCTTACTAATGGTTATTATACATTATGTATTAACCAAAGCAAAGAAGAATTCACCAGCTTCTACCACCAAAACACACAACAAACCATGTGTGGAACTCCTGCAGAAGTTGCAAAGCTGTGAGAACTCCCTTTCTCTGCCTCTCATCCCAGCTCACATCTGCATGCTCCTATTTTCTTTTACTGGAGATGCTTTCTTCCCTGTGGCAGACAACAGCTGTACTGGGAGTGGTGTATTTGCATTTTTAGAGCCTCATCATCACTGGGGAAAAAGAAATCCACACTCTCCCTCGAGTCAGCTGTGAACAGAGGAATGAGGGAGTGGCCCAATTTGATCCAGAATCAGATGACGAGGCATCCCAACTGATAAGACTATGTATCATGGTCAATCCAGCTTAGGAAGGTTTGTGTTCCTGGTCTGAAACACACAGCTGGAGGGTAGGAGCCATGGCCATAAAACACACACACACACACACACACACACACACACACACACAGGGTCATTGTTACAGGCTAAGCAGGATCCTCCCCTAATTACATATAGTGAGTCCTAACACCCAGTCCCTCAGACTGTGACTTGATTTGGAGATAGGGCCCACTTGAGAGACTTCATTTTAACTTAATTGCTACTTTAAAGATCCTATCCCACTATGGTCAGTATCTTTATAAGAAGATGGGTTAGCCTGGTGATGGGTATTAAAGAGGGCACGTTCCACATGGAGCACTGGGTGTTATATGCAAAAAATGAATCATGGAACACTACATCAAAAACTAATGATGTAATGTACAGTGATTAACATAATTAAAAAAAAGAAGAGTAAATTAGGACACAGACATGTCCATGTGTAAAGAGAAGGGCATATAAAGACACAGGGCAAAAATTGCTAGGAAAGAGGTCTCAGAAGGAAGCCATCTCCCAACAAACTGATTTTGGGCTTCTAGCTTCCTGAGCTGTGAGGAAATCACCATCTGTTGTATAAGCCACCCAGTCTGCTCCAGCGAAAAATACAATCTTCCCAAGAAGGGAATCTTCTCCCACTAGAACCAACACACCTTTCATGGTAAGAAATATCAATAGTTACCCCAATAGATACCCATTAAGAGAGTATTCAAGTCATCTATAAACATAGAGACCATAACTAGAGTTTTTAACTATTCCTCACCCTAAGGAATCATAGCTTTGGACCGACTTAACATCACACAATACAGCTGTCTTTCTCCACTATTCACCTATTTACATGTGTATTTTCTGTTAATTTTGTTCATAAAAATACTCCTGTTTAGTAGAACTTGGTACCTAGTAATTTTGCACACACAGTGTTTTAGTCATCCTAACTCTGAATTAAGTTTAGTGACTTGGTCTGGACTTAAGGAATTTTTCTGGTAATTTCTCTGCGCATCTACCCTTCTACTCTACTCATGAAGACAATCTGCTGCTTCAGTCTGCTTCAATGTCCTTTCTCTTCATTCTAATGAAAACCAAAGAACATGTATCCATAGGAGTTATGTGAATAGAGAGCACATACACTGTATGTTTTCAAGAATAGTTTTTATTTAACCAAGGCCAAAGTACCACGTGATTAATAGAAAAGCTTTAAATCACATTAGAGTTAAAAAAAAAAATGCAGACAATAGATCTTGCTTGGTATTTCAAAAAATATATATGCCACTCAATAAAAACTTATTTCACAGGTATATGAGTGGAAATGTTTTTCTTTTGCTGTTATAATGAATCCATTCAGATGATTATTTGAAATCCTCCTAACACAAAGTCCACATCATTTTTTCCCTGATGAAAATACAGATGAGCTGAAAACAAGTATCTCTGGGTGGGAAAAAAAAAACTCTTAATAGGGAATTGTTTTCCTTTTCTTGACTTAATATCCAAAATCCCAGAAATATATTCCAACTTTGAACAACCGGTTTCAAATGGCACCTAGAGCAACAAATGCTTCTTTCCAAACGTATTTAAGGATTACAGCGAAAATAATTTATGCTCAGTACGTTCCTACAATTGAGCACAATGAACATCTTTTGTTTCCCAAAGATTCTTCTCTTAAAAATCTTCACCCGTGTCAATAGATGTGCATTTACTTGGTGCCACCTTTGTATTCTAATGACGGACTCCCAGAAGCAATCATCAGTACTTAAGATCATGTTTTTCTGATTTAAGGCACATATAAACATGGATACAATTACTTGTCATACATATTTGATAACCCTACAGATTTCAATTCATACAGATCAAACCCAATGATATTTTTCACTATTTCTCTTTTTAAAATGTCAACAAAAATTTAGTGAGAGCATAGAAGATGACCTTCCTAATTTGAATATTATATTCAAACTGCTGTAATTTTTAACAATGAAAATACTTGCCCAGATGTTCCCAGATGGCCTGACAGCATATTCAGCAGAGAAATACTTGTTACTCCAGAGAAACTAAGGATCAAGGGAAACAAGTGGTTGAAGCATTTTTTTCTTTTTTTCTTTTTTCCCCTTTAACTTAGGCATAAACATGGCTCAAAGCCTTGTTTTGAAAGGCAGCGAGCACCTCAAGGAAATGATTGATCTTACCTTGGAGACCAAGTAGAAAAGTTTTGTGTTTCCTTTTCATGGCACTGAATATTAGAATCCACCTCAGCCTGCCTCTAGACAGGCAAGGCAGGTCAAATTAAATCAGAATTTTAAGCTCCAATTTGATCTAATCTGTTTGTGTAGATAAAACCCCAAAGTTCCATCATGCCAAATTTGTTTCCTTATCTTTCCTTTGACATTTTATCATGTGACAGACCAAGAAACAAGACTGATTTCCCTTGGAGAGTTTAATTCACATCTGGTATCTTTTAGAAAGCTTTCCTGACAGGAATGGAATCATAATATGAAATCACTCACTTTTAATAACATCTTTAAATATCACATGATTTACATGCACACAAATTAAAGTTCTGGAAACAGTATGTCAAAGTGGCTTCATTACTGACAGATCTGAATTCCTTCCCCAGGCTGGAAGAGAAATTTTGTGACCTAAGACACTCTCAACTCCGTTTACAGCACATGGACAGACAGCTGATTGCCCCTGGGAAAACGTACCTAGCACGACAGTTATGTGAACTTCTCACCAAGGAGAATTGAAGCAACTGGGACTTACTGAAGGAAATTCCCATGGGGAAGTTTAGGAAGATTGGACCCAGGGAGGCACAACAAGCCGATTATATGCACTCTACCACTTCCTCTGTAAAGTATCTTCATGGTAGCAGAAAATGTCATCCTTTTATTTCATTTTCATGGCTGTGGAAAATATTTCAAGCTTACTGGGGAGATAGCAGGACCCAGCCCCTCTGTTCACCTATTTCCTCAAATCCATGAAACCCATTTCAGGCATTCCTGAAAACTCCTTCACCAAAATCCCACTCTATGCTCATCATACCTAGCAGGGAGTGCCACACATAGGAAATTCAGCCAGCTATTACCAGAGGTGTAAGAATCCAGACACATGAGGACTTATGGGTAATTTATTGGAGCCCATTTTACTAGGCTTGGGGTCTAAGTCCCAGTATTCTTCCTCATTTGAGAGAAAAGACTGATAAACAACATTCACCACGTGGCTGACGATTCAAGGCATCACTTCCCTTAGACACTGGCATTCTCTGACTTAATTAGGTTCTGGT
Source organism: Phoca vitulina (assembly GCF_004348235.1). Lineage (NCBI taxonomy): Eukaryota > Metazoa > Chordata > Mammalia > Carnivora > Phocidae > Phoca > Phoca vitulina. The sequence continues at coordinate 17,065,547 of NW_022589735.1, forward strand.
GAATTTATTGCTAATGGAAAATTAGAACAGAATATGCTGAAGAATTATATCCAGGTATGGATCCTTCACATTCTGTGAGACCTTCAGTCACATTTCTTAACCTTCCTGTACCTCCTTTTCTTCTATAAAAGATACTTAAGAATTTTACCCATCTCACAGACTTATTCTGGAATGTGATTTTATGTGTAACTTTAGTATAGTCTCTAACACATACTAAAACCCCGAAGAATTATTAGTTATTAGGATTTGCAGCAGATACTGTGAATATTAATTTGCATGCTATAGTCTATACTTAGGGATTTGGGATACATTTTTGAGCACTCCAGCATCTGGCTTTCTTGTTTCATTGTGTAACAAAGCGTGGCCACCACCCTTGAACATTATAGGGAAGACAATAGTCGTTGCTGATTTTCTGACATAATGAAGAGACCAACGATAGAGAATACTTCCTCTGTAATTACAGGATGTGTTGGGGTGCTTCAGGTAAGGAAACTTTCACATTCTGCACAATAACAATGCAGTGACCTTATCTGAAAAGCAAAGTAACGTGTTAATTAAGGGTAGTATTTCTTAGTTCCTCAAAATGGACTTAGAATTTGCGTTCCTCCCAGATTATTGAATCTTCCAGGGTCTATGTGTATTTTAAGCTGACCTCATCAGAAGCTTAAAAACAACAAATTAAATTTTATGTCCAGTAAGAGACCTGGGGAAGCCATATTTGCAGCCACATTGACTGTTTCTCATGGTATGTGGGTGGCCAATGAATCTGCAGGTTCTGTTTCAGACCAAATATTTTAACCAGGGAAAACAAGTGACAAAGGAATATATTTTGGGGAAGGAATCTTCTAAGGTACTTGAGGTTAGGATTTCAACCTGTGAATTTTAGGGGAAAGGATATAATCAGCCCATACTGTGTTTAAACTAGAAATTCAATGTCTTCAATTTGTTTCTTGAGTTTGTATCTTTTAATAATTTTATCATTACATCTAATTTGTGTTGGCATTTACATATATTATTCTATTATTGTTTTTAATTTGGTAAGATGTGTATTGGTAGCTCTTTTTTCATTCCTATTGATTTCTCGTCTGATTTTTTTCTTGATCACTTTAGCTAAGAATTTATTAAATTTATTGATCTCGTGACTAAACCATCTTTGGGCTTTGTCAATTTTCTCTATTTGCCTGTTTTTCTCTTATGGTTTTCTACTCATCTTTAATATTTCAGTTTTGTGCACATACGTAAGCTTTGTGTCACTGCAATATTTCTAGCTTCTTCAAAGACTGATTTTAAACCCTTTTTTGTTTCCATTACAAGCATATAATGCTATCAAAAGCATTCTGAACAACACTTTAGCTGTAACTCATTCATGTTGATATAGTTTATTTTCCTTATTACTCAATTGGAAATTTTTTTTTTCTGATTTTCTTTGATTCTTTAACCAACATGCTACATGAAGCATTTCCTTATCCTTTATAATTTTAGTTTTATTAATACCAAGGGTAAAGTACCGTTTTCAGTTCATATGATACCACGGCCAAATTTTCTCATTTAACTTTGCACCTCACTCTTTATCTACACATTAATGGAGTTATGGAGGAATTCCAAATCATTTCAGAATAAACAAAGTTTTATTTATTCCTATTTAAAATGTGTCATCCATCCCACACATAGATTGCCTTTTGATACATAACTTATTCACTGAAGTCTCAGTACAATTCTATAACGTTGTTATTAGTTTTAAATTACTAAAATACTTCCACTGCACTTTAGGACTTAGTCTAGTTTACTTTAAAACTCCAGTCTCAAATTTTATATTAAGCTTTCCTTAAATTTATTCCCTACCGCAGAATGACCATTTGGCATGGTAAGGGGGAAGTTTTTGAGGATAAAGAGGGAAAATACAGTTATGTCCTTACATGACTCAGTGTGTTTAACAGTTTGCCTCATCCCCCAACCATAATCCCTACTTGGTTTGGCTGTTCCAATTATCTTTTTTCTTGGGCTGTTGGATTCATGGAGCTGCCATGTTATGCCATGCCTCTCTAATGGACACATTGATCTAAAGCACTTCACTTGGTCATTATGTTTTTTTCTCCAAGTATAGACACTATTTGGGGCTGTTCTCTCTTTCTCTAGTTACCCTATATTCTGCTGATGCACATTATTCTTTCCATCCCATTACAATGCCACCTCCTCAATATTGTTGCCTCAACCTTGAGGCAGAAATTCATGTATATATTTTTGGAATCCTTATTTTTAACCTTTATGGAATAGATGCTTTTTTGCATATTCGTGCAGCATAGTCACTGACTAGTCCATGAAACACCAAAACTCCCATCTTCTATGGGGCCCCAGGCTTTAAAAGGGATTCTTTGGGAACCCAATTGCCTCACCTCTATTATGCAGTCAACTATTTATTACAGCATTATTCTTCAAAGGGCACATGTAGCACTTGTATCAAGTAGGGGTAAACGAGCTTTGGTACAGATGGCTCTCACACTGTTTATTACGCCTTGTAGAGAAGAAGTTGGCCACAAGGGCTGGCAGGTATCTGAAGTTTAAGGTTCTTGGTATTTTTTTGTGACTTGATGAAAGCATACAACCTAAACATACACACACAGTTGGGTCTTTCAGCAGCTCTGCCATATTTCCTAATACTTCATCAGTTACAACTGATGATGCAGCAAAAACAGTATCAGATTACTAGAACTTCCAGCCAAGAAGAGTCTGATTAAATAATCTGAGAACATCAGACATACCCATACATAGAAAAATCCATGTGTCACAGTTAATAGATGAACCATTAGATATGTTAAGGCCAACACTAGTACTTCAACATTTTGTCTGCAAGCTCCCGTTTTACACACAGAACATATTTCTAAGAAATACTGTGTGTTTACTGAGCTCTGGAGAGGATTGTGATCATAATCCTTACAACTCAGTAGAATGTGCTGCTCTAAAAACTACTGTCTCCTAAACCAGTAATTGAGAAGGTTTTCCAAAATCTCTTTGTGAAAAGGAATTTTAAAAAAATCTAGTTGAAGCCAAACTTAATATGGTATTTCTGGTACTTTTATTTTTAGCTATGTGAGGAACATACTTATCCAAGCCTTCCTGGCATGTTTTTTACTATGCACCAAACTTCTCTGTACTTCAACCACATTTTAAAGGAAAAAAATGCTAATTTGAACTATTTTAATTCAATTCACGTGTTCCTTTATCCTCAATCTCCTCTTCCTCCATGTTTAACAAAATTCAACATGTTTTTATTATATATAAAAAAAAAAACCTTAAAAATTGGGGATAGAAGGAACATAACTCAACATAATGAAGAATATTTATGACAAGCCCATAGTTAACATTGCCTTTGACCGTAAAGAGCTAAAAGCTTTTCCTCTTAGATCAACAAAAAAAGGGTGCATATTCTGACTATTCCTATTCAACACAGTACTGGAAGTCCTAGCCAGAGCAATCAGGCAAGAAGAAAAAACAAAAAAAAGCATCCAAATTTTATGATGTGATCTTATATATAGAAATTCCTAAAGACTCTACTAAAAAGCTGGTAGAACATTTAACTAATTCGGCAAAAATGCAAGATACAAAAATCAACAAACCCATCGGTTCCATTTCTGTACACTAACAATGAAAAATCTAAGAAATAAAACATTCACATTCACAATAGCACCAAACACAGAATACTTAGGATAAATTAAACCAAAGAGGTTCAAGTTCTATACAATGAAAACTAGAAGAATTTGATGAACTGAAGAAGACACAAACAAACGCAAAGACTACCCATGTTCATAGTTCACACTTATTAATACTGTAAATGCCCCTATGACCCACAGCCTTCTGTAGATTCAGTGCATTCCTTTAAAGGAAAGCTTTTCCTTTTAAGATCAAGAACAAGACAAGGAGATCTTTCTTGTCACTTTTAATCATTACAATTAATGCTGGCTATCCTAGCCAGAGCAATTGCGGGGGGGG
>NW_022589735.1:17069633-17083053 GCF_004348235.1 Phoca vitulina
GGGAACACAAGAAGGTAACCAAATTGCAAGAGTAAAACTATTTGCAGGTTATGTATTATATGCAGGAAATCCTAACAAAATTCCACAAAAACAACAACAAAACTACAACTGTTAAAATAAAACAATTCAGTAAAATTGAAAAAATATAATCTGTTCCATTTCTATACACAAAAAATGAACTATCAGAAACAGAAATTCAAAACAAACAGTTTGATTTGTAATTGCATCAGAAGAACACAATTCCCAGGAATAAGTCTATCCAGAAGATGAAATACCTCTACACCTCTACCCTGAAAAGCCTAGGATATGGGTCAAGGAAGCTGAAAAAGGCACAAATAAATGACAAGATATCACTCATGGAATAGAAGAATATTGTTAAAAGGTCCATTCTACCTAAAACAATCGAGAGAGTACAATCCCTATCCAAATTTCACAGAAATAAAATAATTCTCAAATTTATCTGAAACTCCCCAAAACTAAAACATTTCTGAAAAAGAACAAAGCTAGAGACATGATGCTCCCTGATTTTAAACTATATTACAAACATATGGTATACAAACAGTATGGTATTGTCATAAAAACAGACACTTAGATTAATGGAACAGAATAAGGAGCCTAGAAATAAATCTGAACATATATGATCAATTTACTACTAAATCCCAAATATGTAAGGGGGAAAGACCAGGATCTTCAATACATGGTGTTGGTCTAACTGGACAACCATCAACAAAATAACGAAACTGAACCCCTATTTCACATACAAAAATGAGCTCAAAGTGGATTAATGCCTTGAAAATAAAACCTGAAATCATCCTTCTAGAAGAAAACATAGGTGGAAAGCTCTTTGACATTTGTCTTGGATTGGATTTTTTTTTTTTTTTGACCCCAAAAAGTGAAGGCAACAAGAGACTAACAAAGAAGTGAAATTTTATCAAGCTAAAAAGCTTCTTGCCCAACAAAGGAAACCATTAAACACAATTCAAAGGCAACGTATGGAATTGGAGGAAATATTTGCAAATCATATCTGACAAGAAACTAATATCCAAAATAAAAAATTGAAAAAAATCAGATTAAAAGATGACCAGAGGATCTGAATACACATTTTTCCAAAGATGACATAGAGATGGTCAACAGATACATGATAGGTTCTCAACACCACTCATATCAGGGAAATGCAAGTCAGAACTATAATGAGAGGTCACCTCATACTTGTTAGAAATGCCATTATTGGGGCTCTGGGCTGGCTCAGTTCAAAGAACATGCAACTCTTGATCTTGGGGTTGTGAGTTCAAGCCCCATGTTGGGTGTTGAGATTATTTAAATAAAACTTTAAAAAAATGACATCATCAAAAAGACAAAAAACTCAGTAGTGTTCGTGAGGATATGTTCAAAATGAAACATTTGCGCACTGTTGCTGTTAATGTCAACGGGTGCAGTCAGGACAGAAAATGTTACGGAGGTTGCTTAGAAATGAACACACTACCATAGGATGCAGCAATTCCAGCTCCAGTTATTTATCCAAAGAAAATGAAAACGCCAACTCAAAAAGATACATGTGCCCCCATGTTCATTTTACCATAATTTACAGTCACCAAAATATACAAACTGTTTATCAAAGGATGAATAAAGACAAAGTGGTATCTTTCAATATACAATATACACATACATACACCATGGAGTATTATTCAGCAACGAGCAAGAATTTGCAACAAATGGATGGACCTTGAGTACATTACGTCAAGTGAAATAAGAAAGAAGTAAATACCTTTTGATCTCACTTACATACATAGGTCATCTTAAAAACCAAGCAAAAACCAAACAACAACAAACGGAGCTTGAAGCTATAGAGAAGAGATTGGTGGTTGCCAGAGACAGGTGGTAGGGAATGGACAAAAGGGTTGAAAAGTAGAAACTTTCCATGATAAATAAGTTATGTGGATGTAATGTTTAACACACTGATTACAGTTAATACTGCACTGCCTATTTGAGAGTTAGGAGAAGGATAAGCAATTTATTCCTTGTGAGGAGAACTTCTTCGTGACAGATGCTGACGCGACTTATTGTGGTCATCATTTTGCAACATAGACAAAGGTCAAATCATTATGTTGTACACCAGAAACTCAAATGTTGTGTATCGGCTGTATCTTAAATATAGTACAATGGGGATGGTATAAGATAATCATGGATTATAATTTCTGTTATTCCAGATATTAGCTAATTACCAAGAACAAGTAATGTAAACTCTCTGAATCGCAAATTGACTTTTTTGATAAATATTATCACATATACATTTTTCTAATTTATTACAAAAAGAAATGCTTAAAAGGCAGCTGTTTTTAATAAACCTCTAATCAATAGCTAGCTTTTAGTTATTTAAATGCTTGCACAAACAAGAGCCATAAATGAGAGCATTCTAATTATCAGTAATTTTCTTAGAATAGTTCATCAGTTTTAAGATCTCAGAGTTGGGAAAAACAGAATTATCCTCATTTTATTTATAATAGTCTAAAAGCCAAAGTTTTTAAATAAGTTGATTACAAAACTAAGCATCCTGCTTCATTAGAGGTCATTCTTTCTTTATGGTTTACATTTTTAAATTGTGCAATGTAACTTCTCAAAAATCTTTAAGACCACAAATAAAATTTGCAATTTTAGTATATACATCCAATAATAAATTCAGGTCATGAAACATTTTTTGATTGGTTTTCAAGTGACCCACTTCAGAAATATACATGAGTCTAAAGAACTTACCAAATTTTAGGAAACCAATTCACTTTAGCAATAATATTGCCAAAAACTTATTCTTTTTTCACTCTTCAAATGTAACTCAAATATGACAGAATTGGGAAAAAAAAAAAAAAACCTCGATTTATGAAGGGTCTATTTTATTAAACATCCAATGTGTGTAGGTCAATACTTTGCCAAGACTAATACTAATGAGACCATGTGCACATTTTATAGGTAAAATATTAGCAACAGAAATATTAGCAAAAAGTGGTATTTTTATCCACATTTGAGAAGAAACAGTCCAGTTTTCTTTGAATGTCATTCTTTATTCAAAGGTTACCTCTCCTTTGATATAATTAGAAAGGTATTATGAATAATGATATCCCTAAGCTCCAATTATGTTCTGCAAATTAGAATTAGGTCAGATGTTATGGCAGTTACCAACAATCTAACAAATGTGCCCAAAAATATTCAAAATGAGGAAAAATTTCACTAATTGCAAAAACATGTGTTTCAAGGAAGAAAATCTATTCTTTTGGAGCTACATATGCCCAGAAGAAATAGAATTCCACAAGAGGTAGAATGTTGAATTTAATTGATAGCTAATGTAATATACTAAAAAGTTATAAATGAGTATTGTTTGAGAGCACACTTTAATTTGAAGTATGGGTTCTTTGAAGTTACTTCTTACTAATTTTGTTTGTTTTCTTCATTCCCTGACACTGTAAATTGACCTCTCATCATCTCAAAGCGCATCTGCTTGTGCCTGTTATTTTAATTGGTGACTCCACTGAACTGAGTAGGAAAGCCAGAGAATAAAATTGATCAGTTAAAGAAAGTAAAGTTGGTCACTTTTAGATTTTTTTTTTTTGGCAATTTGAGCCCAGGAGAAAGGGGAATTTATTTTACTTTGCAGAATAGACGATCCAGCGTAGGACAAGAAGATGTGCAAATGTGAAGATGTCACAAAGTCTTTTTGTTTATGTGACCAGATAAAAATCTACCTATCCTAATCTATACAATTACCTGAAACACTTAAATATTTAGTCAAAGCAAGGTCACCTAATGGGAGAAAGGGAAGTTGTCAAGTCTGAAAGTTAAACATTTTTTAGAATTACATGTGTCTGTATCTATTATAGTTCACTAGGGTATTGCTTTATAATTCTACCTTATTTTGACTCAGAAGTACCACAATTTATTTGCATCCAATTTTTTTAAGTCAGCAATTAAGGCTGGTCTCAAGCTGGACTCACTCATACACGTTTAGTCAGAAAAGGCAAAAGCATGACAGGTGTCTTAAGTCTTACGCTCACATGGGCACACTAGCATGCCACATTCTATGTATCAAAAAAAAAAATCTCAAAGACAGCACAGATTGAAGGGATTAAAAAATAGTCTCTACCCCTTGGTTATACATATATTAATTTTATGGAAAGTCAATACAAGGAGAATAATAATCAAGGTCATTCTGGCAAACACTATAGCACACATAGGTTTTACAAAATCAAAGAACACATGCCAAAAAAATTTTTTTCCACACAGTACAGATTAAAAAACACTCAACTTTCCTTGATATCACAATCTAACTCAGCAGCTTCTTAATCATCATTCTAAATATTTCTATGAACATAAATATATTTGTATCCATTCTTGTTCTGGATAATACTGAGTAAGCATACTCCATCTGGTCTCTGCCACTGAATGCAATTATAAAACCTGAAAAGACCTCAGAGAACAGCTGTTTGAAGACTATGAAAAGAAATAGCAGCAGGCAGATTAAGAACACCAATTGTGAAGTATGACTGAACTGGTAACAGTTACCATTGACCCCTAATATTCCCTAGCCTGAACTCAATGACAGAAACCACAGTCAGTATTGTGATGCATACAGCGAGCTGTCTGAGATACTATCTTGGAGAAAAGAAACTCTCAATGCTCAGATGAGTATGGAAATAGACCTTTTCTTTTCTGTTATCTTACTGCCCAGCCCACCAGCCAATCTCCATCCATGCCAGACACGGATGTAATCATAGAAGTGTACAGCAGACCAAGTTCATTAGTGTTCTAAGTTTTTGGCTGAATGACAAGGGTAATCTCATCGAACAGGAAATTGCAGGAAAGACAGCAAAGTGAATGAAATTAGAAAATAAACGCTATACAGGTTTTTGGTGTTTTTTGGTTTTGTTTTTGTTTTAAATCAACTCCTGGGCTTACTCCATGGATTTGTTCTTAATAAGCTTATCAAAAACCTAAAAAACTGAACCAATGGATTCCACAATGAACCCTTGAGCGGCATACATATGGCATCAATTCAAAGAGTGATGCAAAGACTTGGAAAAATAAATAATGAAACCAGATCCCACAAAAGTATGTTAGAACTTGTAGCCTGAACTTAAATTAACCATGTTGACTGCTTACCAACATGAGACCCAAAGTTTCTTAATACTAAAAATTAACCAGGTTACAATTTATCATTATTTGGCACACAAAGAATCACACACAAAAATTAAGCTCACAGCAATATTAAACAGATAATCTATTATGTGATAAAGACTTTAAAGTGACTATTTTGAAAATGTTCCAATAGGTGATTTTTCTTTTTAAAAAAATTGAAAAATAGAAAGGGTCAACAGAGAATAAGATTAAAAAACCAACAAATGGAAATTTTAGAAATGAAAAATTTAATAACTGAAGTAAAAATCTCACTGGGTGGTTTCTCAAGAGCAGAATGGGCTGAATAGAAAAAAAGTCAACGAATTCCTGAAGATTATTTTCTATTGATCTATCTAAATATCATGAAAAAAAAAAAAGATGTAAAAAACTGAATAGAGCTACAGTGTGTTACCCATTCCCAAGTACTCTCAAGTTCGTGTCATAGGTATCCCAAAAGGCAAGAAAAGTGTGGTGCCGCCAAGTATTACAAGAAATACTATATGAAAACTTCTCCAATTTAAAGACATAAATTTATAAATTCAATGAATTTATAATGAATGAATGAATCCTGAAAGGAAAAAAACCAATAGATCTTCCTTCAGAGCCATCATAATCAAACTACTAAAAACAAAACACACACACACACAAATACTGGAAGCAGCCAGGGGAAAAACAAAACAAAACAAAACAATACCGTATTAACAAGACCAAACAATTCAAATGACTGTAGATTTCTCAGCAAAACCATGAGCGTCAGAACAAAGTGGCACTTTTTGTTTTCACTGAATTATTTTTAAATAAAAATTATATATATATGTATATATATTTATGGTGTGCAACATGGTGACTTATTATATATATAAATGATTACTACCATCAAGTTAACATGTTTCTTTAGTTATTTTGTGTAGGAGACACTTGTACCTGAAATCTCTTCTCTTGGCATATATCCAGTACTCAGTACTTTATTATTAAATATAGGTATATATTTAATATAGGTATAGATACATAGGTAGATCAGGTAAAAATGTATATCCCATCTCTAGACATATCCTAGGCAACTCCTAATTTGTACCCTTTTATCAACATCTCCCCATTTCTACCCCCTCCACCCACAAGCCCCTGGGAACCACCATTCTACTGTTTCTTTGGGTTTTACTTTTTTTCTTTCCTTTAGATTCTACACATAAGTGTGATCATACAATATTTGTCTTATTCTGTCTGGCTTATTTCACTTAGCATCATGTCCCCCACTTTCACCCATGTTGCAAACAAATGGTCAGACTTCCTTCTATCTCACTGCTCAGTAATATTCTGTAAAATTATATATAAATATAATATATATATTTATACACACACACACTTCATATCATCTTCTCATGCCCGGACTTAACTGGCATATTTTCAAAGTACTAAATAAAAAAAAAATTGTCATCTTAGAATTCTGAATCCAGTGACAATAGCCATAATTAAGTTAAAATGACATTTTTCTGGTTAAAGAAAATGAAGAAAGCCATAGCCAACAGACCTCATCTAAAAGAACTGCTAAAGGACCATCTGAGGGGGCTCAGTCAGTTTAGCACCTGCCTTTGGCTCAGGTCATGATCTCAGGCTCCTGGGAATCAAGCCCTGCTTTGGAATCTCTGTTCAGCAGGAAGTCTGCTTCTCCCTCTCATTCTCCCCCTGTGCTCGCTCTCTCTCTCTCTCTCTCTCTCTAGCTCTCTCAAATAAATAAAATCTTAAAAAAAAAATGTAAAGAACTGCTAAAGAAAATTCTTTTAAAAAAAAAAAGTTGGTTCCATGCCCAGTGCGGGGACCGAACTCATGACCCTGAGATCAAGACCTGAACAGAGGGGGCGGAGCAAGATGGCGGAGGAGTAGGAGACCTGGATTTCGTCTCCTCTCAGGAATTCAGCTGGATAGGGATCAAACCATTCTGAACACCTACAAACTCAACAGGAGATCGAAGAAAAGAATAGCAACAACTCTCTGAACAGAAAAGCGACCACTTTCTGGAAGGTAGGACGTGCGGAGAAGTGAATCCGAGGCGATATTCGGGAGGATAGACGGCGGGGGAGGGGCCTCCGTCGGCCGCTTCTGGCAAGTGATAGAGCCACGGAGCACAAAATCGGAACTTTTAGAAGTCTGCTCCGCTGAGGGACGTCACTCTGGTGGCGAAGTGGGGGGTCGAACCCTCGCGGGACAGTGTGGTCTCAGGACCATCGGGGTCACAGAAAGACCGGGGGTGCCTGAGTGCGGCAGAGCTCCCAGGTATCGGAGCAGGGAAGCCGGCTGCAGAGACGGAGCCCAGGCGCGGGCTCTCAGCTCGGGGTTGTCATAGACCGTGATCCGCGGCACAGTCGGGCCACTGCTCCTCCAGCAGGGACCCAACAAGCGGCAGATCCGGGGAGACTCACCTTCTTTCCCCGGGAGGAGAGGTGCGGGAGCGCACCGCGGGGATCTGCTGGGTTTGGAGACTCCACCCGGGGTCGGGTGCCAGACAGAAAGGCGCGGTCACAGGCCGGGTGAGCGCGGAGTGTGGCCGGAGACCGGGGAGACGGGAGTGACTGACTGCTTTTCTCTGGGGGCTCGCTGAGGAGCAGGGCCCCGGGTTCTCGGCTCCTCCGGGCGGAGACTGGGAGGCCGCCATTTTCACTCTCCGCCTCCAAAGCTGTAGGGAAGGCTTGCAGGGAACAAAAGCCCCGGAGAGCAAACCCGAGCAGATTACTTAGCCCGGACCGGCAAGGGCGGGGCAATTTTGCCTCCGGCAAAGACATTTGGGAACCACGGCAACAGGCCCCTCCCCCAGAAGATCAGCGAGAACAGCCAGCCAAGACCAAGTTTACTGATCAATGAGAACGGCAGAACTCCAGCGATAGGGGAATACTGCACATAGAATTCATGGCTTTTTTACCATGATTCTTTAGTCTTTCAAAGTTAATTATTTTTTTTAACTGTTTTTTCTTTTTTCCTTTTTTCTTTTTTTTTGAATTTTTCTTTTTCCCTTTTTCAACCAACATCTTATCAATCCCTTTTTAAAAAAAAAACATTTTTATTTTTCATTTTTAAAGTCATATTCTATCCCTTCATAGTAGTTACCCGTATTTTTGGCATATATATATAAGTTGTTCTCTCTTTAAAATCTTGAGATAGTTTCTTCTAACAGATCAAAATATACTCTAAATCTCTAGTGTATGGTTTTTTTCTACTCCCCTGCCTGATCACATTCTCTCCCTTTTTTCTTTTTTTTTTTTTAATCCTCTTCTTTCTTTTTTCAAACAACTTATCAAATCCTTTTTTAAAATTTTTTATAATTTCCATCTTTACAGTCATATTCCATCCCTTCATCATATCAACCCTTATTTTTGTACATATATAAGTTTTTCTTTCTTTAAAATTTTGGGAGGGACTTTCTTTTAACAGACCAAAATAAACCCAAAATCTAGTGTGTGGCACTGATCTATAATCCAGCCTGATCATATTTGATCACATTCTGTTTTTGTTTTGTTTTGTTTTGTTCTGCTTTTGTTTGTTTTTATCTTTTTTTCTTTTTTCTTTTTTTCTTTCCTTTTCTTTTTTCTCTCTTTCCCTTTCTTTTCCCACTGCTTCAGGTCTTTTCTGATTTGTTTAGAGTATATTTTCTGGGGACGTTGTTACCCTGCTAGCATTTTGTTCTCTCATTAATCTATTCTCCTCTGCACAAAATGACAAGACGGAAAAAATCACCTCAACAAAAAGAACAAGAGGTAGTACCGACTGCCAGGGACCTACTCAATACGGACATTAGTACAATGTCGGATCTAGAGTTCAGAATCATCACTTTAAAGATACTAGCTGGGCTTGAAAAAAACATGGAAGTTATTAGAGAAACCCTTTCTGGAGAAGTAAAAGAACTAAAATCTAACCAAGTAGAAATCAAAAAGGCTATCAATGAGGTGCAATCAAATATGGGGGCGCTAACTGCTAGGATAAATGAGGCAGAAGAAAGAATCAGTGAGATAGAAGACCAAATGATGGAAAATAAAGAAGCTGAGAAAAAGAGAGATAAACAACTACTGGATCACGAGGGCAGAATTCGAGAGATAAACGATACCATAAGACGAAACAACATTAGAATAATTGGGATCCCAGAAGAAGAAGAAAGAGAGAGAGGGGCAGAAGGTATACTGGAGCAAATTATAGCAGAGAACTTCCCTAATTTGGGGAAGGAAACAGGCATCAAAATCCAGGAAGCACAGAGAACCCCTCTCAAAATCAATAAAAATAGGTCAACACCCCGACATCTAATAGTAAAACTTACGAGTCTCAGAGACAAAGAGAAAATCCTGAAAGCAGCTCGGGAGAAGAGATATGTAACCTACAATGGTAGAAACATTAGATTGGCAACAGACTTATCCACAGAGACCTGGCAGGCCAGAAAGGACTGGCAGGACATATTCAGAGCACTAAATGAGAAAAATATGCAGCCAAGAATACTATATCCAGCTAGGCTGTCATTGAAAATTGAAGGAGAGATAAAAAGCTTCCAGGACAAACAAAAACTAAAGGAATTTGCAAACACGAAACCAGCTCTACAAGAAATCTTGAAAGGGGTCCTCTAAGCAAAGAGAGAGGCTCAAAGCAACATAGACCAGAAAGGAACACAAACAATATACAGTAACAGTCACTTTACAGGCAATACAATGGCACTGAATTCCTATCTTTCAATAGTTACCCTGAATGTAAATGGGCTAAATGCCCCAATCAAAAGACACAGGCTATCAGATTGGATTAAAAAACAAGACCCATCGATATGCTGTCTGCAAGAGACTCATTTTAGACCCAAAGACACCCCCAGATTGAAAGTGAGGGGGTGGAAAACCATTTACCATGCTAATGGACACCAAAAGAAAGCTGGGGTGGCAATCCTTATATCAGACAAATTAGATTTTAAACCAAAGACTGTAATAAAAGATGAGGAAGGACACTATATCCTACTTAAAGGGTCTATCCAACAAGAAGATCTAACAATTGTAAATATCTATGCCCCTAACATGGGAGCAGCCAATTATATAAGGCAATTAATAACAAAAGCAAAGAAACACATCGACAACAATACAATAATAGTGGGGGACTTTAACAACCCCCTCACTGAAATGGACAGATCGTCTAAGCAAAAGATCAAGAAGGAAATAAAGACTTTAAATGACACACTGGACCAAATGGACTTCACAGACATATTCAGAACATTCCATCCCAAAGCAACAGAATACACATTCTTCTCTAGTGCCCATGGAACATTCTCCAGAATAGATCACATCCTAGGTCATAAATCAGGTCTCAACCGGTATCAGAAGATTGGGATCATCCCCTGCCTATTTTCAGACCACAATGCTTTGAAACTAGAACTCAATCACAAGAGGAAAGTCGGAAAGAACTCAAATACATGGAGGCTAAAGAGCATCCTACTGAAGAATGAATGGGTCAACCAGGAAATTAAAGAAGAATTAAAAAAATTCATGGAAACCAATGAAAATGAAAACACAACTATTCAAAATCTTTGGGATACAGCAAAGGCAGTCCTAAGAGGAAACTATATTGCAATACAAGCCTTTCTCCAGAAACAAGAAAGGTCTCAAGTACACAACCTAACCCTACACCTAAAGGAGCTGGAGAAAGAATAGCAAATAAAGCCTAAACCCAGCAGGAGAAGAGAAATCATAAAGATCAGAGCAGAAATCAATGAAATAGAAACCAAAAGAACAGTAGAACAGATCAACGAAACTAGGAGCTGGTTCTTTGAAAGAATTAACAAGATTGATAAGCCCCTGGCCAGACTTATCAAAAAGAAAAGAGAAATGACCCAAATCAACAAAATCATGAATGAAAGAGGAGAAATAACAACCAACACCAAAGAAATACAAACAATTATAAGAACATATTATGAGCAACTCTATGCCAGCAAATTAGATAACCTGGAGGTAATGGATGCATTCCTAGAGATGTATCAACTACCAAAACTGAACCAGGAAGAAATAGAACACCTGAACAGACCTATAACCACTAAGGAAATAGAAGCAGTCATCAAAAATCTCCCAAAACACAAAAGCCCAGGGCCAGATGGCTTCCCAGGGGAATTCTACCAAACATTTCAAGAAGAATTAATACCTATCCTTCTGAAACTGTTCCAAAAAATAGAAATGGAAGGAAAACTTCCAAACTCATTTTATGAGGCCAGCATTACCTTGATCCCAAAACCAGACAAAACCCCATCAAAAAGGAGAATTACAGACCAATATCCCTGATGAACATGGATGCAAAAATTCTCACCAAAATACTAGCCAATAGGATCCAACAGTACATTAAAAGGATTATTCACCACGACCAAGTCGGATTTATCCCTGGGCTGCAAGGTTGGTTCAACATCCGCAAATCAATCAACGTGACACAATACATTAACAAAAGAAAGAACAAGAATCATATGATCCTCTCAATAGATGCAGAAAAAGCATTTGACAAAGTACAGCATCCTTTCTTGATCAAAACTCTTCAGAGTATAGGCATAGAGGGTACATACCTCAATATCATAAAAGCCATCTATGAAAAACCTACAGTGAATATCATTCTCAATGGGGAAAAACTGAGAGCTTTCCCCCTAAGGTCAGGAACGCGGCAGGGATGTCCACTATCACCACTGCTATTCAACATAGTATTGGAAGTCCTAGCCACAGCAATCAGACAACAAAAAGAAATCAAAGGCATCCAAATCGGCAAAGAAGAAGTTAAACTCTCACTCTTTGCAGATGATATGATACTTTATGTGGAAAATCCCAAAGACTCCACCCCAAAACTGCTAGAACTCATACAGGAATTCAGTCAAGTGGCAGGATATAAAATCAATGCACAGAAGTCAGTGGCATTCCTATACACCAACAACAAGTCAGAAGAAAGAGAAATTAAGGAGTCGATCCCATTTACAATTGCACCCAAAACCATAAGATACCTAGGAATAAATCTAACCAAAGAGGCAAAGGATCTGTACTCAGAAAACTATAAAATACTCATGAAAGAAATTGAGGAAGACACAAAGAAATGGAAAAACGTTCCATGCTTATGGATTGGAAGAACAAATATTGTGAAGATGTCAATCCTACCTAGAGCAATCTACACTTTCAATGCAATCCCCATCAAAATACCATCCACTTTCTTCAAAGAAATGGAACAAATAATCCTAAAATTTGTATGGAACCAGAAAAGACCCCGCATAGCCAGAGGAATGTTGAAAAAGAAAAGCAAAGCTGGCGGCATCACAATTCCAGACTTCCAGCTCTACTACAAAGCTGTCATCATCAAGACAGTATGGTACTGGCACAAAAACAGACACATAGATCAATGGAACAGAATAGAGAGCCCAGAAATGGACCCTCAACTCTATGGTCAACTAATCTTTGACAAAGCAGGAAAGAATGTCCAATGGAAAAAAGACAGTCTCTTCAACAAATGGTGTTGGGAAAATTGGACAGCCACATGCAGAAGAATGAAACTGGACCATTTCCTTACACCACACACAAAAATAGACTCCAAATGGTTGAAAGACCTCAATGTGAGACAGGAGTCCATCAAAATCCTAAAGGAGAACACAGGCAGCAACCTCTTCGACCTCAGCCGCAGCAACTTCTTCTTAGAAACATTGCCAAAGGCAAGGGAAGCAAGGGCAAAAATGAACTATTGGGACTTCATCAAGATAAAAAGCTTTTGCAAAGCAAAGGAAACAGTCAACAAAACCAAAAGACAACTGACAGAATGGGAGAAGATATTTGCAAATGACATATCAGATAAAGGGCTAGTATCCAAAATCTATAAAGAACTCATCAAACTCAACACCAAAAGAACAAAGAATCCAATCAAGAAATGGGCAGAAGACATGAACAGACATTTTTCCAAAGAAGACATCCAAATGGCCAACAGACACATGAAAAAGTGTTCAATATCGCTCGGCATCAGGGAAATCCAAATCAAAACCTCAACGAGATACCACCTCACACCAGTCAGAATGGCTAAAATTAACAAGTCAGGAAATGACAGATGTTGGCGGGGATGCAGAGAAAGGGGAACCCTCCTACACTGTTGGTGGGAATGCAAGCTGGTGCAGCCACTCTGGAAAACAGTATGGAGGTTCCTCAAACAGTTGAAAATAGAGCTACCATATGATCCAGCAATTGCACTACTGGGTATTTACCCCAAAGATACAAAAGTAGGGACCCGAAAGGCTACGTGCACC
>NW_022589735.1:17083063-17159552 GCF_004348235.1 Phoca vitulina
CTAAAACTAATGATGTAATGTATGGGGATTAACATAACAATAAAAAATTAAAAAAAAAATACAAGCAGGCTCTGAAAGGTTGACAAAGTGGCAGATTGTCTAGAAACTTCAAATTCCAAGGAATGACACTGAGGTGAGTTCACTGGCTTTTCTATTTGCCTCATACACACCCAGGCTTAGAGCTGAAGAAACCATCAATCTCAAAACCTCAACCAGTACAGACAAATAAAAAGCCAGAATAAAAGACTGCTTCTCTCTAGCAGAGAACCAGGAAAGGAGAAAGGTGACAATACACAAAACTTCTAAACCATAATAGCTCTGTTCCAAAGAACAGCACAGAAAACCACAGGTATCCCTACCAAATACTGAGCAGACAGTGTCAACTTCCACACTTGCATGGCTACAACAAGGCACCCAAACTCCCACTGGAGTGACATCAGAGAAGGTGGAATAGGGAGGTGGACTTTTATCCCTGGTGATGGAATAGCAATGCCCCCTTTTATTTCAGGAGTCACTGGAGACCACAAAGAACGATTGTACTTGTACCCTCTCCCCAATGGTGATGAGGCACCCTACCTCTTGCCATAGTGTTGTACAGGAGGAGAGTCAGGACTTTTACCTTCTCCCAAGGTGAACAAGGCTACCACACTTGCCCCATGATGTCAGTGGAAGCCAAGTGGGGAGCAATAGTGACACATTTCGATGCCTCTCAATTAGAGAGGCATGAGTGGAGCCCTACTGAGTAACTGACACTCCTAGACTCACCCAATAGTAACCGGGAGCTCTCCCCACCAAGGATCAAAGGAGATTGAGTGCGGAAACTGGATTTCTACCCTTACTTGGCAGTAATGAGGCAGTGTCTCCATTTCCCCTGTCAGACTGACATCATAGGAAGACAACTGAAAGAGAACATTTAAATAAGATCCAGAGTTGTGTAATATGATACTGAAAATATCCAAATGCAACAGAAAATAACTTGTTATGCCAAGAAACAGAAAGATCTCAAACTGAAAAAAATGAACAACAAATGACAATATTGAAGGGACAGAGATCTTAGAATTGTTAGACAAAGAATTAGATAAAGCAACCATCAAAAAAACCCTGCTTCCACAAGCAATGATGAACACCTTGAGACAGGTGTAAACATATAGGTCTCTCCAAAGAAATAAAGTGCTAGCAAATAAATACAAGATATAACTAGACTCAAAGGAAAATGTTACAACTAAAAAATATGGTCACTAAAAAAGCTCAACACAAGGGAAGAATAGTAGACTGGTAAGGACAAAGAAAAGTATCAGTGAACTTGAAGACAGTACAATAGAAATTACTAAATCTGAATAAAACAGGGGCGCCTGGGTGGCTCAGTCGTTAAGCATCTGCCTTCGGCTCAGGTCATGGTCCCAGGGTCCTGGGATCGAGCCCCGCATCGGGCTCCCTGCTCCGCGGGGAGTCTGCTTCTCCCTCTCCGACTCCCCCTGCTTGTGTGCCCTCTCTGGCTGTCTTTCTGTCAAATAAATAAAATCTTAAAAAAAAAAAAAAAAAAATCTGAATAAAACAGAGTAAGCTGGGGGGGAAATGAGTAGAGCCTCAGGGAGTTTATGGAGTGGTACCGAAATTTCCAACATTCATCTCATCAGAGTTCTGGAAAGGGAGGGGAAGAAGGCAAGATTAGAAAAATGTATAAAGAAATTATCACTGAAACTTCCCAAATTGGTCAAAAGTTACAACCCTACAGGTTTAATACATGAAGCAAAGCCCAGGCAAGACAATCCCAAAGAAATACATGGCAAGACACACATAATTAAACTTCTGAAACTGAAGACAAACATCTTGAAACAGCCAGGGGAAGCAGAATCTCACCTACCAGGAAAAACAATTAGAATGAAACAAGTTTTCTCATAAGAAGCCATGGGACCCCAGAAAGAGGTGGCATAACATTGTCGTGAAGCACCACGCCTAGCAGGGTTGCCAGGGGTCGTTGCGGGGCCTGGCAGATTGTTTTCTGTCTCTTTACTGGTTTCCAGGGCTGGGGAATACAACGTGTGGCTGCCTCACAACTAGCGGCAAAGCCCAATAAGTCGCGGGCAGGGTTCGGGGTGCACGGCTCCGTAACGACTACCCCCTCGCTGCGGCCCGCTCCCCGCTGGACGAGGGGGCCGGGCCTCTGACCTTCCTCTGCGGGCTCCGCCCCTTGCCCCGGAAGCGCTCGCTGCGGGTGGAGGTTTCTGGGCCGGTCAGGGAGCACTGCTTCCTTTTTGTCTGACATCTTAGCGAGGCTGCAGGGGTGGACGCTGCTCTCCCAGCTTCGCTATGCCGCCCAAGGATGACAAGAAGAAGAAAGATGCCGGAGAGTCGTCCAAGAAAGACAAACACCCAGTGAACAAACCTGGGGGCAAGGCCAAAAAGAAGAAGTGGTCCAAAGGCAAAGTTCGGGACAAGCTCAATAATCTGGTCTTGTTTGACAAAGCGACATATGACAAACTCTGTAAGGAAGTTCCCAACTCTAAGCTTATTACTCCAGCTGTTGTCTCTGAGAGACTGAAGATTCGAGGTTCCCTGGCCAGGGCAGCCCTTCAGGAGCTCCTTAGTAAAGGACTTATTAAACTGGTTTCAAAGCACAGAGCTCAAGTAATTTACACCAGAAACACCAAGGGTGGAGATGCCCCAGCTGCTGGTGAAGATGCATGAACAAGATCCCACCAACTGTATATTTTGGGAAATAAAACTTTATTAAAAAAAAAAAAAACAACAACAAAGTGGTCAATCCAAAATACTGTACCCAGTGAAAATATTTTCAGGGTATGAGGTAGAATCAGGACATTCTCAGATGAAGGGAAATTGAGACTTTATTGCCAACAGATCTACCCTAAAGGAATAATTAAAGTTTTGTAAAAAGAAAGAGAACAATAAAAGAAGGAAACTTAGAGCATCAGGAAGGAAGAGAGAACATGGGCAGCAAAATATGGATACATGTAATAGGCTTTCTTTCTTGTCTTGAGTTTTCCAAATTAAGCTTAATCAAACAAAAATAATACTGTATAATGTGGTTCTAAATGTATATATTCAAGATAATATATTAGGAATGAGGGGATGCCAAAGGACATAAAAGGAAGCAAGATTTTCCTACTTCATCTGAACTGGTAAGATTACACCACCAATAGACAGTGACAAGTTTTGTGTATATAATACCTACAGCAACCATTAATAAACTTCACAACTAAATAACCTCAAAAGTCCTGTAGATAAATCAAGATGGAATTCTAAAAAAATGTTCAAGTAACCCAAGGGAAGGCAGAAAAAAAACAAAACATGAGAAACAGAATAGAAAACAAAAGAAGTGGTAGACTTAATCCTTAATATTTCAATAATTATCAGGAAATGATCTGAAAACACAAAGACAGGAATTGGCAGGATGGCCTATAAGACATAATCCAGATATGTGCTGTCTATAAAAGAGCAATATGAGAGATTCTCATGGTCATGGAAATGTTCCCTATCCTGACTGCCTCAATGTCAGTATCTTGGCTGTGATATCATATTACAGCTCAGCAAGATATTACCATTGATGGAAACTGGGTAAAGGATAATGTGGTATCTCTGTATTCTTTCTTAGAACTATAGGTGAATCTACAAGTATCTCAAAATAAAAACTTTAATGAAAAAAGAAAATAAATCCACATAAAAATAAAAAATATATTATTCATGTTACACTCAATAAATTGATGGTGATATTTTAGAGACAACACTATATATATAGATATATTGCTATATGGAGTAAATCATCAAGTCATATGTGAAATAGATTATTTTATTAAGTGTAGCAATGAAGATTTAATCATTTTTTCTCATTCTAGGGACTCACTTTTGGTCAGGATTGTCATTAAAATGCTGTGTGTAAGTAGGGATTTGAAACTTTTTTTTTTTTTAAAGATTTTATTTATTTATTTGACAGAGAGAGACACAGCGAGAGAGGGAACACAAACAGGGGGAGTGGGAGAGGGAGAAGCAGGCTTCCCGCCGAGCAGGGAGCCCGACGCGGGGCTCGATCCCAGGACCCTGGGATCACGACCTGAGCCGAAGGCAGACGCTTAACGACTGAGCCACCCAGGCGCCCCTGGATTTGAAACTTTCCACGAAAATTGCTGGACATTTGACAGTGCAGATGTACTGAGCTCCTACTTTACTGGATATACTTACAGTTAAAATAATTTAACAACTGATTTAAGAACTATTTTGACTATATATTATGTTAAATGATAAAGAAAACATTAACAACGAACATGAGTTGCACATAACCTTTATTTCACCATGAAATATTTCCTTTTTTTCTTCGCTAATTTTTAACTTTAATTATTCTCTCCTAAAACAAACAAACAAAAAAACAAACAAAAAAATCCACAATAGAATCCCAAGAGATAATCTGTGAGAACAATGCAACTACAGATAAGGATAATTGAATATCATCTTGTTAAATCTAATAATTATTAGATCAAATTTTCGTATTAAAAAGATAGTTAAGCATGTAAAAAGATTTGTAAGGCTTTAAGCTCTCACAGTTCATGAATAATTTATCTAGAAGTAATTAAAGCTACTATAAATTTATAAATAATCTGCTACACAGAGGACTTAATAAAAATCTCAGAAATCACTGTTTATTAATTTTACATTTGCTAAAAGCCATGTATCAGAAGAGAAGATTAAAAGGTAAATTATAACTTAAGTCCCATTATACCTGTGGAATGCAGTTTACTTTGTCATAAAGCATGCCTAAGAGCCACACAAGTTTCAAAATATACTCAAAAGGCTGACACTTGTATGCCTTTGGAAATATGAAAATGTGTTCAACTACTCTTACTACATCACTTTTTATATATTGAAAGTTCTCTATATTAAAAGTATCCTGGTTTGAGAAAAATTTAGCTATTCATTCATTCTTCTGGGCTTTTCTTTTTAGAAATCCAATTTAAATAAGTATTTCAGATAATTAATTTCTTAAGCTCAATCTCTCCAATGCTTGAATGAATTGGGAATTACTAACCATGTAACAAATACCATTTTGCCACCTCACATTACTAACAAAATATTATTAAAAGAAGTTTTCTCCCTTTCTGGGCAAGGGAGGGGTTGGTTTTACTATAAGAATTCCTGAGACCTGAAAATAAAATTTATCTCTTTCCATGATTTTCCTTTCTAAGATATGACCTAACCTTCTAAATCAACCAAATATATTTACTGAAACAGAAAAATAAAGCTGAAAAGTGAAATTAGTACTGTTGGTAGATGGTCTTAAATTTCTTAATGGAAATAGTATAATATAAACACCATATGAAAAATATACATAGAAGGTAACTTGAATTTCTTAAGCCTCTAATTTCTTACATCATTAAATTGATATTTAGGATGCGACATTATTTCAATTAATATTTTATTTTATTTTATTTTATTTTATTTTTAAGATTTTATTTATTTATTTGACAGAGAGAGACACAGCGAGAGAGGGAACACAAGCAGGGGGAGTGGGAGAGGGAGAAGCAGGCTTCCCGCTGAGCAGGGAGCCCGATGCGGGGCTCGATCCCAGGACCCTGGGATCATGACCTGAGCCGAAGGCAGACGCTTAACGACTGAGCCACCCAGGCGCCCCTTATTTTATTTTTTTTAAGATTTTATTTATTTGACAGAGAGAGACACAGCAAGAGAGGGAACACAAGCAGGGGGAGTGGGAGAGAGAGAAGCAGGCTTCCTGCTGAGCAGGGAGCCCGATGTGGGGCTCGATCCTAGAAACCCAAGATCATGACCTGAGCCGAAGGCAGACGCTTAATGACTGAGCCACCCAGGTGCCCTTCAATTAATATTTTAATTAAAATTAAAAAGTGTACATATTATTTATTTTGTTAAGAAATACATATTGAGCACCTAATATGTTCCAGGCTACATGACTGAGATCAATCACTGAACCAAAGGAATAGTTCCATCCTTCATAAGCTTACACTTTAGCAGCAAAAGAAAAAGTGTGAACATCTGTTAAAAAGACCTAGAATATTGGGCTTATCGATAGAAATGCTCATAGTGGTTCGCAGAATATTACACTTTATATGAAGTTAAGACATACAAATAGTGATAAAAATATCACATTAAGAAATATTTTTTAATTGCCACAAAAGAATCCAATTAATGTTTAGCTTTCTAATTTTTAGTTTACAGCCTGTCTCTAATGAGTTAAAAAAATAAAGAAAAAACACTAGGGCAATAATTGATGAATTGTTAAATCTACCAATTACAATTTACATTTGAGTTTAGCACATTTTTTTAAACTACAGTCAAGGAAATTTGATTTAACAATTAATGTAGGCATCAATTCCATTCTAACAAAAACAAATGAATTTCAGACTATTGAATTTCATGTTCAAAATCAAGTTATAGCTCATTAAAAACAAAAGGAGCTGGAGATTTGTGATGCAGAGCTACACAGAGGTTTTTACATATTGTGCCCAAAATATGACTGACACTTTAGGACACATTCCAGAGAAAAGTGATTTTTAAGGTATAGATGTGGAAATTTTCAGATAATTAATTTCATAATTGAACCATAAATGAACCATAACTATTAACAATCTGCTAACATTTTTAGCATGCTATTAAAACATTTTAATGGACTTAAATATATTAGGTAAAATATTGTTCAGAGATTATTTCAAGTAGTTAAGTAAAGAACACTTTAAGTGTTGTAGAATAACATCCTTTTCATTATTGTTTAAAGTTAGTACATCTAAATAAAGGGCTCAAATAAAATAGTTTACTGAAGATGTGCAAATACAATAATGTTAAAGAGGATAACTATGACAAGGAGTAGACAATTTGGGAAAATAATGAAAAAATTCTAAATCTGGGGGAAAAGTACTCATAATGAATACAAACAAGAACAAATATTTATAAATCAAATTATCTTTTTGGAATTTAATTTACATGTAAATGGCTTAGTTATTATTATTCCTTAATAATTTTGTAATAGGACAGGAAGCTATCTTTGATAATAGAATTTGGTCCAGATAATTATATTTGATGAATTGCTTGAAATCCCTATAAATGTTAAGTGCTAGCATTATAAGGCAACCATTGTTGGTTATCATGAATCAAAGAATAAAATATGTAACACAAGCTAATCCATCAACTAAATTCTTTAATTGTGGTAGGTTATTTGCAAATATGGCCACACTAATCCCTCTCATTCCTGTACCCTACTCCTTTTCTGCTCCTCCTATGAAGTATAGAATCTATTTTTACATCCTTAAATCTGGGGTGGCCTTGTGACATACTATGACCTATAGAAGTCAACAAAAATAGTGTTTTGTGACTTTCCAGCCTTGGCCTTGCACCTTCAACCCTCTTGGAATGTGATGCTTCTATGTGAGAAAACTGGACCTTTGATGTTAAAAGACCACATGGAAAGAAAAACCACGCTGACAAGCAGAGCAGACTCTAGGGCCACTCTGGAAAATATAGACCCATTGAGAGGCCAGATGACTGCATCTTCATGGCCAAATACAGGCCAAATTGCTGACCCATTAGATCAAGCACAAACAAAATGATTGTTGTTTTAAGATACTACTGTACTCAGGGATGGTCTCTTATGTAGAAATAAATACATAACATGGGAATTGGTAGTTAGCAGCATAACAAAAACCTAAATGTGGCACTTTTGGGTCAGACAGTACAAAAACGCTGGAAAACTGCTAAGAGGGCTGAGCAGGATAAATAAGTGGCAAACTCCTATGGAGCATGAAAAGACAGAAAGGAAGATGTTATTGGAGTCCCAAAAAAGGCAAATCAAGCTCTGGGCTGGTAGAAAAAAGTGGGGAAAAGTAAGACCTGAAGGAAGTTGGAAGTTAGAAAATTGCTTCAAGGGGCACCTGGGTGGCTCAGTCGTTAAGCGTCTGCCTTCGGCTCAGGTCATGATCCCAGGGTCCTGGGATCGAGCCCCGCATCGGGCTCCCTGCTCCACGGGAAGCCTGCTTCTCCCTCTCCCACTCCCCCTGCTTGTGTTCCTGCTCTCGCTATCTCTCTCTCTGTCAAATAAATAAATAAAATCTAAAAAAAAAAAAAAAGAAAAGAAAATCGCTTCAAGGGACTTTTTGATCTGGACAAGGAGGTATCCAGTTAAAATGCTAAAAGTGCCAACTGAGTTTTTCCCACTGAGTACTCTGAGATACTGCAAAAGAGAAGTAACTAGAGCAAAAGCTAATTTCTAAGAAACACAGAGGACTTAAAAGAATTGGGGAGCTGGGTAGCTCAGTCGGTTAAGTTACTGCCTTTAGCTCAGGTCATGATCCCAGGGTCCCGGGATCCAGTCCCCCAATGGGCTCCCTGCTCAGTGGGGAGTCTGCTTCTCCCTCTGCCCCTCCCCCCCAATCATGCTCTCTCTCTCAAATAAATAAATAAAATCGTTAAAAAAAAGGAAAAAAAAAGAATGTTAAGAATGTTATCCCACAGCAGCCTTCCTCATCGCAAATAGATGAGTCTCAGAAATAATTGTGGATGTCACTTTTGAGATGCAGAAATTCACAGAAAAATAACAATGTTTTTAAGAGAGGTGTCCTGGCCTATGCACAAGCATGGATGATAAAGGCATGGGAGAGTTAAAAATGAAAAGTAGGTTTTGAGCTGCCAACTTTCTACAGGCAGGAAGCAGGATAAGAAGGCCCCTCAGATCACACATGGGACATTTCTTATGGAAAAGAAGAAAACTCTCTGAGGGCTTAGCCAAGAGATGTGAAGAATAAAGGATTAAGGGAACAACTCCAGGTAGCAGAACTGGTCCACAAAGAACATTCCCTGTCTTTGAAAAAGCGGGGCCTAGACACATGTGCTCAGGTGGATTTATGTACTGCTATGAGCCAGTGACTCTTTTTTATTTTTTTAATTAACATATAATTTATTATTTGTTTCAGGGGTACCGGTCTGTGATTCATAGTCTTACACAAATCACAGCGCTCACCATAGTGCATACCGTCCCCAATGTCCACCAGCCACCCCATCCCTCCCAACCCCCTCCACTCCAGCAACCCTCAGTTTGTTTCCTGAGATTAAGAGTCTCTTATAGTTTGTCTCCCTCTTGGTTTTGTCTTGTTTCATTTTTCCCTCCCTTCCCCTTTGATCCTTTGTCTTGAGACATTGGCAGGATAGCTGCATTCATCTCTTTGAATGCAGCTATCCTGCCAATGTCTCACCACTCATGTGTTGGCGGCAAAAGGACTGGTGGTGGATAACTTACCTTTTTATTTGTAGGTGCCTGGAATAAAGAAGAAACACATGGGAGAAGCTGTAGCCTAGAAGCTTTTTGCCTAGAAGCTTTTTCACATCTGGACCACATATAGGTCATGAAATCATGGATTGTGATACAGATGCACATGACTTAAGGAAGAAGTACTCTTTAGAAATAAACCTGTAAGACAGAAAGGAAAACAAGACAGGGTGAACCAAAGGGATAGGTGAACTCCATCATCAGCCTCTGGAGTGTAAATCACATCAAAGACCTGTCACATCTTGAGGCATTATCTGGAGAGTCAGCACTCAGCAGCCCATGTGCACAGCAACTGGGAAATGGGTAGAACTTCCAGGAAAAGGGAATACAAGAAGGCAGAGGTCTTCTACACCATGTTTATAATATGGATTAGAATCTTCCCATTTATAAACCTATACGTTATATATTAGTGATATCATGTACCAATGATGCTTGCTTTATAATTTATAATTACATGGTTTGAATACAATTATTCAAATCGATTGTTTTATGTATTTTTATAAAATATATGCCCTTTTACTACATACTGCATACACTAATTTCTGAGAAACAATGATTATGTGTGTGGTATGCATCAGAAAGTGCTAGGTGTTGAAAATACAAAGCTTAATTACATACATTCTCTGCCCAAAAAAGCTCACAGTTGAATACCAGACACTAACTTGGAAGCACATCATTGCAAAACTATTTTAAATAATCAACAAAGAACTGTTCAGACTGACAAGAAATTAAGTGAGCAAAAGTATTTATTGACCATAATATCAGTATCCATAATCAAAAACATGAGACTTTCAAAACTATTTCAATAAATGCACATCAATCGAGAACTCAGAAAATCTTTATGCGTAAAATGGTGTTCACATGGCATACCCCAGAATTATACTACTGCTAGTAATCAATTATGCTCAAAGTTAAATTATGCTTGTTGAATAATTGGTGGATCAGGAAAGCAAATACCAGTGTCCAGGACTCAGTAAACATTGTGAAATAAAATGTTTAACAAATACTTGAGCATTTATTGTATTAATATTGTATTGCTGTGTAACAAATTACCACAAACTTAGTGACTTAAAACAGTATGTCTCTATTATCTCACAGTTTCCATCAATCAGGAGTCCATGCCACAGAGGTCCCACTGTCTGAATTGCTGCTTTTACATTTACTTAGCCATCAGACTGTAGAAAAGGAAACAGACTGGAATGAGAGACAGTAGAAAGTTATGAATGTGCCTATGATTGCAATCCCTTTTGGTTTATATATTTCTATCAAGCACAGAGCATGTATGTCTGGGGTCCTCAGTACAGCTGGGCTCCATAATAGAGACTCTAGACCACAATAGAATGGGGCACAATATCATGGGAGTTTGAAGTTTCACAGCCTTGAGTTAGGGCTGTAGCGATTTCTAGAATAGTTTGATTCTATATCTATGAATCATATATGGCTTCATGGTAGTAACTGTGAATCTTGGGCAGTGAAACATGTTCTGTAGATTGACAATGCCCTGCATCCTCTTATAGTGATGCCCTGATCTTGGTAGACATTAAATCTCTGGAGAAATTTGAAAAAATTCATGCTTCTAGAAATTATTTCCTACAGCTCTTTAAATTAGAAATGCCTTAAAGGGAGTGAACTGTTTTGCTTTCTCACATTGACTTTTTTTATACTCTACTCTAAAAAGTCATCTGTATGTAAATTAGAACTCCTTTAGTATTCATTATACATTAACCATCATCTATGCCTTATCTTAGGGATGCATCTGAAGTGACCTTAAAATAAAGTGTTGATAATTTGAACGGAATCACTTTGACAGCATTTCCACCCACCCACTTGATGCCTTATGAAGACACTGATGAAAATCAAGATGTAATTATCCGAAGCAGCAAGGGTTGCTTCTGGGCAGTCTACAGAGTTTGATGATTAGTCAGACAAAACTGGTATCAATTACGGAGACAATTATCTTGCCTCTACAGTTGTAAGAGCTGAAGGAGAATGTCTCATTCTTTACAAACATTATGGATGAATGTTTCATAACCATGTCAAGCACATAGCCTGACAAACTGCTTTACAGAGGCAAATAGCAGGTTTTGTGATTTACTCTTTAAAAAAATGTTTGTAAAGGGATCCCGTGCTAGACAGAACTTTTTTTTTCTCATTGAGTGAAATGAATTGTTTTGCCATGTTGAACATAGCATTGCTGTCAATTTTATCAAAATGCCCAGAAATTACTACAATGTTTGCTAGTTTTAAAATACTTTGTGACTTAAAGGAACAAGAAGAAGAAAAGATTTTTAGGAAGCATGAGTCCAGGACCTGATGAATTCCCTGGGGAATTCTACCAAACATTCAAAGAAGAAATAATACCTATTCTCCTGAAGATGTTTCAAAAAATAGAAACAGAAGGAAAACTTCCAGACTCATTCTATGAGGCCAGCATTACCTCGAACCAGGCAAAGATCCCATCAAAAAGGAGAATTTCAGACCAATACCCCTGATAAATATGGATGCCAAAATTCTCAACAAGATCCTAGCTAATAGGATCCAACAGTACATTAAAAGGATTATCCATCACGACCAGGTGGGATTTATCCCTGGGATGCAAGGGTGGTTCAACATTTGCAAATCAATCAATGTGATAGAACACATTAATAAGAGGAGAGAGAAGAACCATATGGTCCTCTCAATTGATGCAGAAAAAACATTTGACAAAACATAGCATCCTTTCCTGATTAAAACTCTTCAGAGTATAGGGATAGAGGGAACATTCCTCAAGTTCATAAAAACCATCTACGAAAAGCCCACAGCAAATATCATTCTCAATGGGGAAAAGCTGAGAGCCTTTCCTTTAAGATCAGGAACATGACAAGGATGCCCACTCTTGCCACTATTGTTCAACATAGTACTAGAGGTCCTAACAACAGCAATCAGACAACAAAAAGAAATAAAATGTATTCAAATTGGCAAAGAAGTCAAACTCTCTCTCTTCACAGATGACATGATATTTTATGTGGAAAACCCAAAAGATTCCAACCCCAAAATACTAGAACTCATACGGCAATTCAGTAATGTGGCAGGATACAAAATCAATGCACAGAACTCAGTTGCTTTCCTATATACTAACAATGTAACTGTAGAAAGAGAAATTAGGGAATCGATTCCATTTACAATAGCACCAAAAACCATAAGATACCTTGGAATAAACCTAACCAAAGAGGTAAAGGATCTATACTCTAGGAACTACAGAACACTTACGAAAGAAATTGAAGAAGGCACAAAAAGATGGAAAAACATTCCATGCTCATGGATCAGAAGAATAAACATTGTTAAAATGTCTATGCTACCCAGAGCAATCTATACTTTCAATGCCATCCCGATCAAAATTCCAATGACATTTTTCAAAGTGCTGGAACAAACAATCCTAAAATTTGTATGGAGGCAGAAAAGACCCTGAATTGCCAAGGAAATGTTGAAAAAGAAAAACAAAGCTGAGGGCATCACACTGCCTGATTTCAAGCTATATTACAAAGCTGTGATCACCAAGCATGGTACTGGCACAAAAACAGACAAATGGACCAATTTATAGACCAACAGAATAGAGAGTCCAGATATGGACCTTCAACTCTATGGTCAACTAATCTTCGACAAAGCAGGAAAAAATATCCAATGGAAAAAAGACAGTCTCCCGGCAATTGCATTACTGGGTGTTTACCCCAAAGATACAAATGTAGTGATCCGAAGGGGTACATGCACCCCAATGTTTATAGCAATAATGTCCACAATAGCCAAACTATGGAAAGAGCCAAGATGTCCATCGACAGATGAATGGATAAAGAAGATGTGAGATACACACACACACACACACACACACACACACACACACACACACACACAATGGAATATTATGCAGCCATCAAAAAAATCTTGCCATTTGCAATGATGTGGATGGAACTAGAGGGTATTATGCTAAGCGAAATAAGTCAATCAGAGGAAGACATGTATCATATGATCTCATTGATATGAGGAATTCTTAATCTCAGGAAACAAACCGAGGGTTGCTGGAGTGGTGGGGGGTGGGAGGGATGGGATGGCTGGGTGATAGACATTGGGGAGGGTATGTGCTATGGTGAGCGCTGTGAATTATGTAAGACTGATGAATCACAGACCTGTACCTCTGAAACAAATAATACATTATATGTTAAAAAAAAAAAAAAAAAAGAAGATAGTAGGAAGGGAAAAAGGAAGGGAGGGAATCAGAGGGAGAGATGAACCATGAGAGACTATGGACTCTGAGAAACAAACTGAGGGTTCTAGAGGGGAGGGGGGTGAGGGGATGGGTTAGCTTGGTGATGGGTATTAAAGAGGGCATGTATTGAATGGAGCACTGGGTGTTATACGCAAACAATGAATCATGAACCCTACATCAAAAACTAATGATGTAATATATGGTGATTAACATAACATAATAAAATAAAATTAAAAAGGGGCACCTGGGTGGCTCAGTCATTAAGCGTCTGCCTTTGGCCTGGGTCATGATTCCAGGGTTCTGGGATTGAGCCCCGCATCGGGCTCCCTGCTCTGTGGGAGGCCTGCTTCTCCCTCTCCCATTCCCCCTGCTTGTGTTCCCTCTCTCACTGTCTCTCTCTGTCAAAATAAAGAAATAAATAAAAATAAAAATAAAAAAGTCTCTTCAATAAATGGTGCTGGGAAAATTGGACAGCTATATACAGAAGAATGAAACTTGACCATTCTCTAACACCATACAAAAAGATAAACTCAAAATGGATGAAAGACCTCAATGGGAGACAGGAATCCATCAACATCCTAGAGGAGAACATAGGCAGTAACCTCTTTGACATCGGCCACAGCAACTTCTTTCAAAACACATTTCCAAAGGCAAGGAAAACAAAAGCGAAAATGAACTTTTGGGACTTCATCAAGATAAAAAGCTTCTGCACAGCAAAAGAAACAGTCACCAAAACAAAGAGGCAACCCACGGAACGGGAGGAGATATTTGCAAATGACACTACAGAGAAAGGGCTGGTATCCAAGATCTATAAAGAACATCTCAAACTCAACCTCCAAAAAACAAATAATCAAGTCAGAAAATGGGCAGAAGACATGAACAGATACTTGTCCAAAGACATACAAATGGCTAACAGACACATGAAAAAATGTTCAACATCATTAGCCATCAGGGAAATTCAAATCAAAACCACATTGAGATACCACCTTACACCAGTTAGAATGGCAAAAATTGACAAGGCAAGAAACAACAAATATTGGAGAGATTGTGGAGAAAGGGGAACTCTCTTATGCTGTTGGTGGGAATGCAAGTTGGTACAGCCACTTTGGAAAACAGTATGGAGGTTCCTCAAGAAGTTAAAAATAGAGCTACCCTAGGACCCAGCAATTGCACTACTGGATATTTACCCCAAAGATACAGATCTAGTGAAAAGAAGGGCCATATGCACCCCAATGTTCACAGCAGCAATGTCCACAATAGCCAAACTGTGGAAAGAGCCGAGATGCCCTTCAACAGATGAATGGATAAAGAAGATGTGGTCCATATATACAATGGAATATTACTCAGCCATCAGAAAGGAAGAATCCCAACTTTTGCATCAACATGGATGGGACTGGAGGAGATTATGCTAAGTGAAGTAAGTCCAGCACAGAAAGTCAATTATCATATGGTTTCACTTATTTGTGGAACATACGGAATGGCATGGAGGACATTAGGAGAAGGAAGAGGAAAATGAAGTGGGGGAAATCGGAGGTGGGGGGGACAAACCATGAGAGGCTATGGACTCCGAGAAACAAACTCAGGGTTTTAGAGGGGAGGGTGCTGGGGGATGGGTTAACCCAGTGATGGGTATTAAAGAGGGCATGTATCGCATGGAGTACTGGGTGTTATGTGCGAACAATGAATCATGGAACACTACATCAAAAACTAATGATGTACTGTATGGTGACTGACATATCATTAAAAAAAAAGGAAGCATGACATGAAACAGCTAGGAAATTGCAATAATAATGAGCATAATCTCACCTTTGTACAAGAGCATATGAATTCAGTAAATGTGTAACAGACATTCCCCTATTCTTTGTACATCTTTCTTTCAATATATGGGAGAAATAACCCAATAGTATTCATGTAAAACTGGATGAAGTCTAACAGAGATTGATGGGTGATATATATCAATATTCTCCAAGGACGGAGTATGATTGAAAAGAATTCTCTGTTGAATCTATTGGTATGATATTCACAAATTTGTGTTCACACAGTAGAGTAAGTACCCCCTTTATTCACCATTTCTGTATGTGGTTCAGCTTATCTAACAAATATATAGAACAAATATTTTAAAAATGTAAATTTGAAGGGACCACAAATATACTTGTCTATACAGTACTCAATGCAGTGTCATTCCATGATAAATTTTTATGAGCAAATGATAATCTTTCTCTAGAATTTTGTTTTATTAATCCCTAAGTTTTTCATACTTTCACATGGTTAAAATGTTAAAATGTATATCATTATTATAATCTCAATTTACAACTCTTCATTGTCATTGTAGAGAAGTATAATTTATTTCTGTATTTTGCCTATGTATCTTCTAATAGTATTCAACTTATTTCTTTGTTGTAGTAACTTTATTACAGGTTCTTTGGGATTTTCTACATAGAAGAATAAGTCCCATATGAATAAAGACAGTTTCTTTCTTTATAATCTCTGTGTTTTTGTATCTTTTTATTTTATTGTCCTGATTAGGTCTGCCAATCAAATGTTGAAAAAAATCTAATATGAGTAGATATCCTTTCTCTGTTTATTGTCTTCATGGGAAAGAGAGTGCTGGGAAAGAATTTAGTATTTTAGCATTAGTTTCCTAGTAGATGTTCTGTGTTAGAGAAGGATAGATTCCTTCTATCTACACTAAGTGAAAATTTCTTTTAAATCATGAATGCTAAATTTTGACTAATACTCTTTCTACATGTATTGAGATAATCATTTTAGTTCTCCTTAATAATATTTTGATATGGTGTATTATATTGATTGATTTTTAAATGCTGAATCAAACTTCTATATTTCTGAAAAATTTGGTCATGATATATTGTCATTTTTATATATTGCTGGATTCCATTTGATATAATTTTGTAAAAGATTGTGTCTTTATTCATGAGGGATAATGGTCTATAGTTACATTTTTTGTAATGCCTTTATACATTTTTTGTATCAGGGTAATGTTCCTTATAAAATGAATTCAGAAGTGTTCCTCTTCTTTTATTTATGGGAAAAGCTTGTGTATAAATTGTGTATTGTTTTTCCTAAGTGTTTGGTATAATTTAGTAACAAATCTATTTGGATCTGGAGTTTTCTTTATAGGATGGTATATAACAATGAACTCAATTTACATAATAGCTAAGATTATACAGAGTACTTCTTGAATAAGTTTGTTAGTTTTAGCCTAAAGGAATTTTTCTATGTCATTGCTGTTATCAAAATTTTGGCATAAAGTTGTCCAAACTATTTACTTATTATCATTTTATTGTCTGTAGGATGTATGCTTCCCCTTTCATTAACGACAATGGTTTTTTAAAATTTATTTTCTATATTAATCTTGCTAGAGTTTTATCACTTCTATCATTTTTTTGAAAGAATCAGCTTTTGGTTTTCTTGATTTTCTGTGTATGTGTGTCCTTGTGTGTGTGTGTGAGTAGATACATCTTTGTATGTACGTGAGTGTTTGTGTGTATTTCAGTGTTTTCTGCTCTTATCTTCATCATCACCTGCCTTCTTTGCATTACATTTGCTTTTTCCTTCTATGTAAGGTAGACATTTAGAATATCTCTAATTTTGTAATACAAGAATTTAATGCTATACATTTCCCTCTAAGCATTGCTTTTGCTGCATCCTACAAGTTTTTTGCATTTTCCTTTTCATTCAATATAAATATTTGCTATTATCATTTGTAAATTTTTTTGGATCCATGTGCTGTTTAATTTTAAATTAAGGGAGATTTTCTAGATATCTTTCTTAGTTTAATTTGTTTAATTGTACTGTGGTCAGAAAATATACGCTGTATACTTAAATTACTTTCAATTTAAACAATATGATCCTAGTCAGTATCCAGATTCACTTGAAAAGAGTGGGTATCCTATTGCTGGGTAGTCTTTTAAAAGTTAAGAAGGTAAGTTGTTTGATTTTGTTGTTCATGTTATATATATCCTTATTAATTTTTTGTCTATGTGCTCTGTCAATTATAGAGAGAGAAGTATTGGAGTCTTCAATATAATTGTGGGCCTATTTCTCTTTTCAGTTCACTCACTGCTTTATATAATTTGATATCATTTGTTGGGCCTGTAGATGTTTAGGAAGATAGCCATCTTAATAATATTGACCTTTCTAATCCATCCACATGATTTATCTTTCCATTTACTTAAGTTTATTTTTTTCAGCAATATTTTGCATGCTTGCCTGCATCACAGAGAACTCCTGCCTTCACACTCTTGCCCATCCCCCAGCAGCAGACTACAGTTGTGTAGTACTCAGTTAACTTTGGGGATTAAGAGAATATTCTGTTTCCTTATCAAATCACAGTCTTAGGCAAGCTCTATGCAGTTGGAAATAGTGGCGGTGGGGAGACCATCTTGGCATTACTGATCCTTCAAGTACATGATGACCACTGTCTGTTTTTCATGTGTAGTGGATTTAGCTGGAATAAGTTTCCTTTCTCCACCCAGATCTGTAATAAATCTCTTTTTTATATTGGTACAAGATCCCAGGAGCAAGACATTTTTCTTCCTCCTCCCCCAATAGACAGAAGACCTCTGCTTCTACCATTCCACCAGAAGCATTCAAGCTTTGCTTGGATTCTGGTAACTGGTAGGAAGATTTCCTAGATCCTCCCCGGGTGGGCTTGCCCAGGAACAAAGACGTTTATTCTCCTCTACCAGTGATTAAAGGCTTTTGCTTCATATAGGTAAAAAAGTCAGAGATATGTGCAATGTTTTATACCTTCCAACCAAGAGCACAGATTACCTCTTCTTTCTTCAACCACAGAAATGGACTGTCTTTGACCTCGTGCCCTGAGTCAATCCTTCCTGTGAACAATCACTGGAGGTCTTTGCAGAAAAGCATGCATGTCTACAAACTATCCTTGTATCTAGAATTCCCTATTGTTCCAAACTGATGCAGTAGCCCAAACTCAATTTTAGAAATTTATTAAAGTTTGAGCTAATTTATCCTCACCTGTTACTATGGCAGCCAATTCTTCCTTCTATGAGTTATCAGAGGTGAAATGGTTCATGTGCCTTTTCTCTCCTCACAGGAGTATGCCATTTTTTTGGAATTCATTACCCTTGACTGCCTTCAACTTTTGATGTATTCAATAAAAGTTATAGTTTTGTAGACTATCCAACTTTTACTCATTTGTTAAAATGGTAGTGAGGTTCTTTTTCAGTTTTCTACTTCCCAAGCAGAGGAGAAGCTCCTCTACAAAGGCAGTTTGGAAGAAAAACAACACAACTGGAGGACACGACAGCTGCCAAATATAAAGATTTACAAATATAAGAGTGACAGCTTGGCACAAGGATAGGCAAATAGAACAATAGGACAGAATGTGGAGTTAAGAAATGAATGCACAAATTAATGTTGCTGGTTCATGAAGAAAATGTCAAAGAGAAATATATGAGTGCCTGGCTGGGTCAGTCATAGAACAATGAGACTCCTGATCTCTGGGGGCATGAATTCAAGCCCCACACTAGCCATAGAGTTTACTTAAAACAAACAAAGAAAGAAAAATAATATAGAAATATAAAAAGTGAAAGGATAGTAAAGATACGATATGCAAACTAAAAAGAACGGATGCAGTTATACCACTATAGATACAACAGGTTGTAGGTAAAAGCTTATTTGAGATATAGATGAGTGCCTCATAAATATAAGTTTAATTCAATAAAAATATAAAAATACTATACATCACAGAAATAAAATGTACAAAAGAAAATAAATTACATAAATATATGAGAAACAGACAAATCAACAATTATAGTTACTTAGTAACTTAAAAAATAAAAAGGCAAAAGGCACAAAGTACATGGAAGTATTAAAGGACCATAATTAACAAACATCCTAATAAACATGTATAGAACACTATACCCTACGATTGTGGCATCCACACATTTTTTAAAGCCTTCTGAAACATTTATAAATACTGACCATATAATGACTCATACCAACAAGCCTCAACAAATTTCAAACATTGAAGTTATAGAAAATTTTCTCTACCTACAAGGCAACTAACTTAAAAAATTAACAGCTAAAAGATAACTAGAATATTCCTGTGTCTCTGTAAATTAAGACGTCCATTTATAAACACCATTGGGCCAAATGAAAATTACTAACATATTAAGAAAATATTTGGGACTTAATTATAACAACAATATGACATAAGAAAAGTTGTGAAATGCCACTAAAACAGTGTTTTGAGGGCAAAATCAAAGATTTAAATGCTCCTATTGGAATGACAGAAGACAAAATTAATGATCGAAAATAAAAAGTAGAAAGGGGACAGCAAAATAAATACAGATAGATAAGGAGGAAATGAAATAAGAGAGGAATCAATGCAACATACAATACAGAGTATTAACAAAGTTTAAATTATTTCTATAAAGCATGATATTTTTTTAAAAACCTGCCTTATAATTGATCATGAAAAGGGAAAAGAAGGTAACAGTCAATTTCAAAAGCATTGCAGGCAATGAAATGATAATAATGAATATTATGGAAATTTTTATGCCCAATAAACTTGTAATCTACATAAATGGAGAAATACCTTGAAAAATTATCATTACTAACTGAAGAATAAGTATTTTCTCTTGTTACTAACTTCTCTATTTCTTCTACCTCCTGGCAAACTATTTCTTTCTCTGCTCTCTGTTTATGAGTTTGACTTATTTTTTATTTTTTATTTTTTTTAAGATTCCACGTATAAATCATACTACGCAGCATTTGTCTTTCTCTGTCTAGCTTATTTCACTTAGCATAATGCCTTCCAAGTTCCTCCATGTAGTCATCGCAAATGAGAGGATATCCTTCTTTTTTAAGAGTGAATAATAGTCCATTGAATATACATTTTAAATACATAAATACAAATACATAAGCCACATTTTTTTATCCATTCATCTGTCAATAGACACTGGACATTTAATTAGTTTCTCTACCTTGGTCATTGTGAATAATGCTGTAATAAACATGGGAATACAGATATCTCTTCAAGATAATTTTGTTTCCTTTGGATATATACCAGGAAGTGGGATTTCTGGATCATATGATAGTTCTATTATTAATTTCTTTTTTTTAAGATTTTATTTATTTATTTGACAGAGAGAGAGAGCATGAACAGGGGGGAGGAGCAGAGAGAGAAGCAGACTCCCTGCTGAGCAGGGACCCCAATGAGGGGCTTGATTCCAGAACCCTGAGATCATGACCTGAGCCAAAGGCAGACACTTAACCCACTGAGTCACCCAAGTGCCCCTCTATTTTTAATATCTTAAGGAACCTTCATATTGTTTCCCACAGTGGCTGCACCAATTTACATTCCTATCAATAGTACACATCCTCATCAACATTTGTTATCTCCTATCTTTTTGATAATAGACATCCTAATAGTTATGAATCAATATCTCATTGTGGTTTTGATTTGTATTTCCCTAATGATGAGTGATCTTGGGCACCTTTTCATATTTATACTGACCAACTGTATGCCTTCAGAAAAATGGCTTTTCATGTCCTTTGTCCATTTTTAATTGGGACATTCAGTTTTTTGCAATTGAGTTGTATGAATTCCTTATATATTTTGGATATTAACCCCTTCTCAAATACACGTTTTGCAAATTCTTTCTCCCGTTCCATAGGTTACTTTCTCATTTTTTAAAATTGTATATTTTTCCCGTGCAA
Organism: Phoca vitulina; assembly: GCF_004348235.1. Taxonomy (NCBI): domain Eukaryota; kingdom Metazoa; phylum Chordata; class Mammalia; order Carnivora; family Phocidae; genus Phoca; species Phoca vitulina. The sequence goes on from NW_022589735.1 coordinate 17,104,315, forward strand.
AAGTTTCATACACTCCCAGTTTATTTTTGCTTTTTTTTACCTTGCTTTTGGTATCAAATCCAAAGAAGTCATTGCCAAGGCCTATGTCAAAGTGCTTACTGCCTGCCTATATTTTCTTCTAGTAGCTTTACAGTTTTTTCAAGGTCATTTTGTGTATGGTGTAAGTAGTGATCCAGTTTCATTTTTTTGCATCTGGCTATCCAATTTTCTTAACACATTTATTGAACAGACTCTCCTTTTCCCATTGTGTATTCTTGGCTTCTCTGTCATAAATTAATTGACTGCATATGTCTGGCTTTATTTATGGGCTCCCTATTCTGTCCACTTGATCCATGTGCCTATTTTTATGCCAATAATAAACGTTAAAAATGAATTTACCTATAACATTTTAAAGAATTTAATCAGTAGTTAAAATCCTTCAACAGTGAAAACAGGAGACAGTTTTAAAAAATGAGTGACATGACAGGACTTACATTTAAATTATCACCCTGTCTGCTATGTTTAGAAGACACTGATATAAATGGGAGGAAAAGCAGGAGAAAAGTTGAGAGGGTATAGCATTAATCTGGATGTGATATCAAGACCAAGATTATGACAGAGGAGATAATAGCTGTCAGACTGTGGAAATGTTTTAAAGATAAGGTTGACTGGATTTCCTGATAGACTGAGTGTGAACTGTGAGAGGAAGAGAGTTGCCAAGGATAAATCCACGATTTGAGTGTTGACCAACTAAAAGGATAGCATTCTTATCATTTGAGATGGAGAACACTATTGAAGAAGGAGGTTTAGGAGTAATATCAGAAATTCTTTGGGTTTGAAATGTCTATAAACTTCAGGATAAAGGGAAATGGTTTAACCAAGAAATAAAGGCACAGCTCATAAGTGAGAGGACTGAGAAAGATAACTATATTAAAAATAAGAATAATACAGAGTGAAAACATAAGCCCTGAATGGAATATTACTTGCAAGCATGCAAAGAATTAGTATTTATAATAAGGATGTGCTATGGATTCTATTCAAAATATTTGCTAATGTCTCTTGTGGTTTACTTATGGACCCATGTGCATAAGCGCACCATTTAATTTTAAATTTGGAGGAATTTCCCAGATACCTTTCTTTTGTGTATTTCCAGTTTAATTTTATTGTAGTCAGACACAAAATAGGAATTTAGGAAATTAAATTTTACTGGCTTTATTTTTAGTCAGGCACTTTCTCTGTAAAGGGAGTCCAACTTTCTTATATCTATTGTTTTCAATCTAATTTTGTCTTTAATTATTTTCCAATGAGTAACTGATTAATTCTTACATTGCTAAAGTTTACAAGTGCTAGGTGCCAAACTAGTAGGCTTATTTATGTCTCCTAATTTATTTTGTTACCAAATTCTTTAAAATGTGCATATTAAAATATACCATACAAAATAATATATATACAACAAATTTAAAGAATTTAAAGAGGAAGAGTGAACACACAAATACCTAGCAAATTTTAAGAAATAGAATATTATCTGTTACTCTGAGTGGCCCAATATGCCTCTCCTGAGCTTAGTTATGTGAAAAGAAACATGAGAGATTGAAGGAGAATCTTCCCAAGGAAGCATTTGTCTGGAAAAGTTCTTGTATGTTGGGCCTTGCTCTCTCTTAACAGCACTTGAAAAATTTAGATGACCATGTGAACAGGTCTGATCTGATTTTCTGGAAAATGAAAAAACAAAACAAAAAAAAACATGGATAAGATCTCTAGTTCTTCACTAATCAACCCCCAAACTCATAAGCAATGTTGTCCTAGATTATCCAATTGTCCAGGTGACTACAGATACAAGAGCTAGCCGAGCAGAGATTAACTGGTCCATAAGAGAAGAACCACATAGCAATAACTGTAAATAACAATAACAATAAGGTCACTAAGTTTTAGGGAGGTTTGTTATAGAGCCAAGTCAATTTATGCAAAGGATCACAATAGCAAAGGACAGAAGACAGTAAGGTGCTTGGAAGAGCTTTAAAGAGAAGTTAGCCAGATCTCTGGCAGCAAGGAAGTTTCCAGAATAAACACATAATCTCAAGAGAATAAAAACCTCAATGACTGCTACAAGAAGCCAACCTCCAGTTAATATTAAAGAGAAGAAGTGACAAAAACTGAAAGTGTTCAGCAAACTTGGTACAGCCAGTTAAAGGAATGTATACCTGCTTCCTATTTGTACCATCTCCATTCCATCACCAAGGGATGGATGCAAAAAGAAAGACCATAATACCCATCACTCCTGCAACACTATAGCTCCATCTCTAGATTGGCATTTGGGTTAGAGAAAAGAAAGTGTTTTGAATCAACAATAAGATCAAACAGTTTGAAATGATACCTCTCTCAGTAGAATTTGCATTTAATCGGGGGAAAATAAGTCATCAGCTGGAAGTGTCCACTCAAGGCTTTTGAATATGAAGGAATGTGTATTTTTTCTGAAAATATCTTGGAATTTGTCTCTTCACGGTTGTGAAAACAAGTTCATCAAAACCAACACATTTAATGCAATTGGAGCTTTGATATTTTTTCTATAAATGAGATGGTAATCTTGGTTAATACTGGCTGACAGAACAGATTGTGTGTAGAAAAGTTTTGAACTAAATACAATTTGCTTATAACCCTTGAGTTAATTAGTAACATATGTCCTTAGATGGATAGAAAATCCAGTGTTATGGAAACTAGATTTATTTGCATAAATAGATTACATAGTACCATCTCTCTATTCTTTCTTCTTCTCATCTTCCTAGTGCCTCCCAAAAGATTTCCAAAAAGTAACAAAGGAAGAAAAGGAAAATCCCTCCAGGTAGACATAAGCTCATACAAAATAAAAGTATTTCTGATACACCATGGGGATTGTTCCACTTTTCCAATTTTTCATGTTTTTCTCTATCATTGAGTTAGAAGAGCTAGAAGTATCTAAAATATTTTTATGAATCCTAAAGTTGAAAGAACTTGATGACTCCATTTCTCTGCCTCAATTAGCACCCCAGGTAAATGATACTATTCTATTGTGGCAAGTGCAAAGGCAACTGCATTTCACATGTGTCTTATTTGATACTTTTGACATTTAACAAACTGATCAATAGTTTGAACAGCTTACACACGATATATATTTTCTATGAGGATGCAGATCACTACTGTATTCATTCACTCATACAGTAAACAAATACTTCTGCTAAGTTATGTCCTGAGAATAAAAAGATGATTATAACACTGGAACTCAAAACCTGGTGGATGACACAAACATAGAAACTTATTATAAAATTTAAAACGGTCAGGGGCGCCTGGGTGGCTCAGTTGGTTAAGCGACTGCCTTCGGCTCAGGTCATGATCCTGGAGTCCCTGGATCGAGTCCCGCATCCCTGCTTCTCTCTCTGACCCTCCCCCCCTCATGTGCTCTCTCTCTCTCTCTCATTCTGTCTCAAGTAAATAAATAAAATCTTTAAAAAAAAAAAATATTTAAAAAAAAATTTAAAACGGTCATAATAGACATGGATTTGAGAATTAAGGCGTGGAGGATGATAAGTAAGATAGTACAGCATGGGTAGGAGCAAGGTAATACTCAGGAGAGGTGTGGAAAACTTTGTAATAGTAAAATGCACTCAGGGCTTAGAGAATGGATGGCCACAGTACTCTGACTAGTAAGGAAAGAATGGACATTTAGGGCATGTTATGGGGTTGCTGTAAACAAATCCATCACACTTCTGTGTTTTAAATATGGGAAGCATTTGTTACATGATTTAAAAATGTGGACAATTTGAATGCTAGAATAATGACAGGATTGCCACTTACTTCGTAGAGATGAGCATCTGATTTAATTTAAAGAATCAACTAGAGAGATGCCTGGATGGCTCAGTCGGTTAAGCGTCTGCCTTCAGCTCAGGTCATGATCCCAGGGTCCTGGGATCCAGCCCCATGTTGGGCTCTTTGCTCAGTGGGGAGCCTGCTTCTCCCTCTCCCAATGCTGCTCCGCCTGCTTGTGCTCTCTCGCTCTCTGTCAAATAAACAAATAAAATCTTTAAAAAATATAAAAATGAAAAAAAAAAATAATCAGCTAGAATTTTTGCATTACATGTAGTCTCCCATCTGTCATCCAGAATTTGACACTATTAAGTATCACGATATAGTTACTTGCACCTGATATCCAATATTACAGTATAAGAAAATGACATGGCAACACTAGCATTTATTTTATAACTGATCGTCACTTGCTTAACTCTATTTATGAAAAGAATATTTTAGACCAAGTTAGGAGTTTCCCTTTAATCTATTTTAGCATTAGGTAAATATTAGGGTTGTTTAGTCTAACTGGGAGATTGAAATGATGGGATCTGAGAGCTAAGATGGAGGAATGATTACATAACATTGGCTGAAAGATGTGCAGCGCCTTCCCTATCTTCTGGCAGAAGGTTCTTCTCTAACTGCACACAGACCGTAGACGGGCTACAGGCACAGACTCTTCCTTGTCTAACGTACTCAGGCCCTCTCTTTCTTGGCTTGACGGCGCTTGCCAGAAGGCATAAAAAAGTCCTGGCAGTGTTTGTGAGAAAATACCTCAGTGGAATTCAGATGAGATGACATAAAACCTTCTGAAGTTCCATTCTATCACCAAGCGAAGTATTATGCTTTCAAAGGAGCCTGTTACGATATATCCTCGTTGGAGACTTTAGATTGGGCTAACAGGTTCATTTAGATTGGCACGGGCAGCACATGTGTTTAGAGGCTAATGACACAAATCGAAAAGCCCAACTGCTTCGATCTGAATCCTACCTTGTCTACTTATTTGCGCAGCAAAATCGGACAAGTTGTTTAATGACTGTGTGCTCCATTTTCTTACTTACAAAATGAGGTTAATTAAGGGCTGTCATGTAGGTTAAATGAGTCAACATTTCTTAGGGCTCTTGGAATAGTGTCCAGCACACAGGAAGCACCATGTAAGGTGTATTAGTTATTTTTGTGTGATATTATTACTACAAACATAGTGGATCAAAATTAAAATAATATAATAATAATATTAAAAATATACATTTATTATCTTTTAGTTTTTATGGATCAGGATTCTAGGCACAGCTCAGATTCTCGGCAAGGCAACAATCAAGGTGGTTTGCAGTCTCATGTCAAGGTTTGACTGAGGAAGAATCTGCTTTAAATCTCACATGGTTCTTGGCAGAATTCAGTTCTCTGTGGCCCGTGGGGCCAAGGACTGAGGTTTGTCTCAGTTCTTTGCCTGGTGGACTTCTTAACATGGTTGTTGGCTTTACCTAATCCAGTAAGGGAGAAATCTGCAAAACGGACATTATAACCTTACATAATACAATCATGGAAGTGGCATCTGAGCACTTTTGGAATATCCTATTGGTTAAAAGTGAATCACAGGTTTTGGCCACACTAAGGGGGGAGAGGATTATACAAGGGTGTAAACACCAGGAGGCTAGGATAACTGAGGACCATTTTAGAGTCTGCTGTTTATGTAACTGTTTGTTAAACAAAAAATTGCTCCCTATAGGATGATGTAAATAAAAGAATTACTTTCTACTGTATCCAGGCAGCTTACATGACATGATGTACATAGGGCCAGCTCACACCTGCTGGAGAGCCAATCCCGTATCTCTTTCCAACTTCACGTTCAGCGGCATAACACCGGTAAATTAACATCAGCCACTGCTGGTGTATTCAGACCACTCAAACTGGCAAATGCTACAAATCAGAGCTGTTTTTCCATTAGAAGGCCAGTAGTTAAACATTTACCACTACAAACATTGTACATATTGTAGATCTTCCTTGGATTCTTTAACTTTAAATATACCTACTGAGAAAGTTACTGGAATTCTTTAGCTCTATCTACTTGGAAATATCTTAATAAAAATCTCAAGCAATAATCCAGAAAAAAACTAGGTAATATTCTGGCCTCAAATTTGCCAATTCTTTCACCTTGATTAACATTTAATATGAAACAAGATGACCTCAAAATGTGGTCAACTCTCATTAAAAAAAAAAAATAGGTATATTGATGACTTCTATTTTACAGATCTCTTAATTTGCTAGATACCTTAAAACTTTAGGCCAAGTTTGCCTGCAACAACAGTTGGAATATATTACTCTAAAATATATTCCTCAGAAAGAATATTTCTCAAAATATCTTACAGAAGAAGCAAGCATGTGTTAGGTCCAATGATTCTATTTCTGAAGGATATATATTCTATCACTGAGAAAACAGCACATAATAAACATTTTACAGCAGTCCATCCATTTCTCATGTTTAAATATAATAAACCAGTATGTAATCAACAAATATCTCATTCTTGTTCATGCTGTCAATTCTCAGGGCAACTTAGTGTCAACTGTAGCATAATAGTAATAACTATTATTATTAGTTAATATCATTAATTTTATTGTTATTATATAATTATTTAATTTCAGTTATTTTCTATTATCTTATACTCTGTATTATTACTTAACAAATCTCTCTGATATCAGGGGTTGGGTGTGAAATGGAAGGTTTTTATCCTCTAATATCTATTTTCTATAACAGGTATATTGAGATTCATTTATAACTCAGGCAACAGATTGTTGCTACCAACTCTTAAAACTCTGCCGATCAAGGGAAGATTTTTTATCCTTTTTATTGCTTTACTCTAAAGTTTCAATAAATACATGTCCAAAAACTATGAGTATATAAAGCCTTTCTCTGAAGGAAAAAAAAAATGACAGATTTCATCAGAAATAGCCACTCCTGTGTTCTGCCTCCATATGGACATTTAATGATCCTGTATGGGCATGAATTCAAGACAAGTTCCCAAAGTGTCACAACAAATTGAAAAGTTTTCCTCTGTTACATCTGGCATAAGGATCTATCTTAAATAAACAATACAGAATACTGTCACAGACAGCAGCTATAAAATAATCTGACCACAAACTGACTGTAATCTAGCACTTTCTGAAAGCTCACTTTAAACATTCGTATTAGAAAAAGATAAAGAGGGAATCTAAAGTAGTGTTTCCAAATGTGACTGTGAATCAGAAATAATGAAAGCTTATTAAAAATATGAACTCCTATATCCTAGACCAGACATATAAAATCAAAATCTTCAGGTAAGAGACAAAAATCTATTTATCTGAAGTCTCATAAGAGATTTACAAAAGATTACCAGTTTGGAGACAACTTGTTTATAGAAGCACACTTTTAAACTCTAAAAACTCTGCATTTAAGTAAAAACAAAACCCTGAATAATTTGTTCTTTGATCCCCATGAAAAAAAATTCCCAAAAGCATGATTTATACTCATGCCCTTGGCATTTTAGGAAATACATATTTGAAGAATGTTTTTGCATATTTTTGTAAATCCATAGTCACATATATTATTATAGTTGACCCTTGAACAACATGAGTTTGACATGAGTGGGTCCAATTGCACGTGGATTATTTTCTAATAAATACAATAGAGTACTGTAAATGTATTTTCTCTTCCTTATGATCTCTTAATAACATTTTCTTTTCTCTAGCTTACTCTCTTATAAGAATACAGTACATGATACTTATATAAAATATGTATTAATGGACTGTTTATGTTATTGGTAAGATTTCTGGTCAATTTAACTACTAAGTAGTTAAATTTGGGGGAGTCAAAAGTTATACACAGATTTTCAACTATGTAGGGGATTGGTGTGCCAGTCTTTGTGCTGTTCAAAAATCAAGTGTAGTTATGCTTTCTAATATCTCTTCATAGATTCCTTTTATAATTTAACAGCTAATATTGCTGTTTCAATAGGTCGCAAATATATGCAGCAAATATAGGCAATATATAAATACATTCTATTTAAACAAGGAAAATCTCTGTCCAATAGTGGATTTAGAAGCCAGAGTTCTACACCATGATTGAGAAGGAAATAGACAAAATAGTCAGAGATTAGCTATTTTGCATGAATTGTGTTTATGTGTATGTGCTATTACAGTATCTGATCCTAAATATCTAGGACTGAGCTGTGGTCTTACCTTAAAAGTATGGGAAAAAAACAACAACTATGGCTTTCAATGAGTATAGAATAATTATAGCCAACAAAATCAGATGCCTGTAGAGAAATGAGCTATTTGAAAGCACATTCTATTCTATAGTGGTGTTCTATTTCTGGTCTAAAGTAGGAATTTTAAAATTCAGGTTAATTAACATGAAGTTGTATTTATACACAGCATGATATGTAACATTTAGAAAATAGGCCATTAATGTGGTTTGGATTTATGTAGAGTATTTGATCTTTTAAAAGGACAACATAGTACCTCTGTGTCTTTGGAGTAAAGTGCAATTGCTGGGCCATAGGGTAGCTCTATTTTTAATTTTTTGAGGAACTTCCACACTGTTTTCAAAAGTGGCTTTGCCAACTTGCATTCCCACCAACAGTGGAAGGGGGTTCCCCTTTCTCCACAACCTCTCCAAGTAGTGAAAAGAAGGGCCATATACACCCCAATGTTCACAGCAGCAATGTCCACAATAGCCAAACTGTGGAAAGAGCCGAGATGCCCTTCAACAGACAAATGGATAAAGAAGATGTGGTCCATATATACAATGGAATATTACTCAGCCATCAGAAAGGACAAATACCCAACTTTTGCATCAACATGGATGGGACTGGAGGAGATTATGCTAAGTGAAATAAGTCAAGCAGAGAAAGTCAATTATCATATGGTTTCACTTATGTGTGGAACATAGGAATAGCATGGAGGACATTAGGAGAAGGAAGGGAAAAATAAAGGGGGGGAATCAGAGGGGGAGATGAACCCTGAGAGACTATAGACTCTGAGAAACAAACTGAGGGTTTTAGAGGGGAGGGGATGGAGGGATGGGTTAGCCCGGTGATGTGTATTAAGGAGGGCATGTATTGCATGGAGCACTGGGTGTTTTATGCAAACAATGAATCATGGAACACTACATCAAAAACTAATGATGTACTGCATGGTGACTAACATAACATAATAATAATAAAAAAAAACTGAAGGTATAAGTAGAAAAATAAATAAATAAATAAATAATAAAAGGACAACACACCAGACTCTTCAAGTAATCCATGGAATGAAATAAGCTAGTAATCATTGTTGAAATTAACTCTATCTGCCCTATAAAAAGCTGTGAGTTAGTATGCAACATGATCAGTCACATGCCGAAACCCATTCCATAGTGACTCATCCTTAAACCTGAGAACAAGACAGATAATAAATGAGCCCTGTGTGTGCAAGAGCCATTGGAAATGTCAAAGTCTCAAAGAAAAATATCATGTGTCCAAGGATCTAAAGAACATCTCATTACACTATAATCAATTGACCTGCTTGTTAATATTTGATGAGAAAAAATAAGAACATTATTTTCCAAGTAAATAAATCAAGTTATAATAATCAGCTTCTCCTTCTGAAAAATTTTCTATTTCCATTATTCCTTTGGTTTACTTTGAACAATGACATGTAATTAAACATTTCAATCTGTGATAATAATATCTAATTCTTCTCCCATGTGGGATCAATTCAATCTGCCATATTGATGCCTTGTTACCATATCAACCAAAGTAATGCAATGTGGCATTTAGTTGTATAAAATAAGTTCAACATGAAGGAAAGAGGATCCAATAGGGACAATATAATCTTCATTTCACTTTTTCCAGCTTTGTTGAGACATAACGAATCTACAACACTGTGTAACTTTAAGTCATACAACATCATGATTTGATATACATACACATAGTGAAATGATTATCTAGGAAACTTAATACATCCATCACCTCCCATGAAGAAAATGTTTTGGTGGGGTGAGAACATTCAAGATCTACTCTCTTGTCTACTTTCAAGTATAAAATATAGTATTGTTAACTAGAGTCATCATGGTAAATATAGATCCCCAGGACTTACTCATTTTATGCCTGGAAGTTTATACTTTTAATGAACATTTTCCCATTCCTCCCCCCACCTACCTCCAGGCTCTGGAAACTACCATTGCACTCTCTGTTTCTATGAGTTTGGCTTTTTCTTTTCTTTTTTTCTTCTTCTTCTTCTTCTTTTTTTAAGATTCCACATATAAGATCATACAGTATTTGTCTTTCTTGTCTGACTTATTTCACTTAACACAATGCCCTCAAGGTCCACCCATAGTGTCCTAAATGGGAGGATTTCATCATGGGAATTAATTACCCATGAAAATAAAACTAACTATAATAAATTTCTATTATATATTTATATATCAATCTATAATAATATAATATTAATAACGTTAACATATATAATTAATATATACTATATAATGTACTATTAATATGTTATTGATATATTATCAATATGTGATTATATATCATATATTAATATATATTATTAGTAATATATTGATCATATATAATAAATAATATATTATGATAATATATATTATACATAAAGTAGAAGTTTATGTAGAATGAATACCCTGATGACAGTGAGGGGATATACCTTTTGAAATGATTTCCCTGATTGTTGATTCATTTTTGCCATAGCCATACGCTTTCATCTTTTTTGTCCTTGACTGGCATGCCGAGGAAGATGGCTAATATCAGTGTCCATGGAGAACTCATTGGCTCCCATGTGTTAGCTAAGTACTAGATTTCCCTGAAGGCAGTAACAATGTCATCTTTTAAAGAATCTGGGACTTCTGGGTAAGTAAAGTAGATAAAGTACCTTTTGCTAAGATAAGCTAATCAATAAGATTTTGGTTATAAACTTCTAGATAATAAAATCTTACTGGTTATGAGGTCTTATTTATCCAATTCACTTGATAAGAAGAATGACAGAGTACAACATACAGGTAAGACCTACCTGCAACTTTATAAAGCATGGCCATGTGGAGAAGAGCTGAGCTCTTCATGATAAAGATGTCTGATTGTCCTACAGAACAATTCATATTTGCCCCCAGGATTTTATTTCCCAGACCAAGCATCTTCAAACCTCATCACTGTCCAACTTTGCAGCCTTGAAATCTTATAGGAAACATTTCCCTCACCCTAACTATACATTTTGCACAAGCTGCCTATGCTGTGATTTGACTCCAGTCTCCTCAAGGCTGTCTTCTGTACAAGACTTCGAAAGCGCAGATCCAACTGGACAGCTGGGGACTGTCACTGTGGAAATCAAAGGCAAAGTTAATCTTCATCTCAATTGCAAACTGGATGGTGTGGTAGCCAGAATATGCTCCCCTGTACCAAGGATGTCCATGTTCGATTCCCCCAAATTTGTGAATTTGTTACTTTACATTGCAAAAGGGACTGTGCAAATGCCATTAAGTTAAGGGGAGATTATCCTGGATTATCTAGGTGGGCCTAATGTAATGATAAGGGTCTTTCTGTGAGAAAGAGAGGGAAAAGAGTGTCAGTGAGAGAGATTTAAGATGCAGTGATGCTGGTTTGAAGATGAAGTAAGAAACCCCAAACTAAGGAATGAAAGAGATTCCAAGAAGATAGAAAAAGCAAGAAAAAAGTCATGTCCTTAACCAGAAAATGGACAAAGTCAAAATCTGTTCCAAATATTGTATTTAACATCAGCATTTTCATGGTATTTTCATTAAAGTCAAGAACAAGAAAAAGATATTTTCCAGTTCTAGTTATCTATTGTTACATAACAAACCACTCACAATAATTAATAATGTAAACTATTTTATTATGCACATGATCTGTGACTTAGAAATTTGGAATGGACATAAGAGGGATGATATTCTCTGCTTTATTATGTATGGACCTCCTTGAGTAAACTTGCCAGGACTGGTCAGCAATCCCTGTACCAACGGATGAAAGATTACTCCAAACTTTGCCCTGAAAGAGAGGAGAAGGCAAGGGGGTCAACACTCAGAGACAAAGACCCTTTGCTCTTCTTTGCTCCCGCTTTTATTGGTCTTTCAGGATATCCTTATCACTGTTTCTCAAGCACATGATGTGTGACAAGGGGTCTTACTGAAACTGAGAGGATTTATGGGAAAGATAAGATATGCTAATCTGTGTGTTCTACTAAACATAACCTAAGGGACAATGCATACATCTCTTGGATCACAGGGCAGCTGTTTGGGCTAAGAAGGCTTCAGGAAGGCAACCGCCTGCAGAGTGGTCATGCAGGCCTTGCATTCCAAAGGCCTATGCCCTTCTCCGAAATCTTCCCTCACCCCCAGCAGCTTCCCTGTTACACTTTAGCAAGCCAGTTATTATAGCTGATTTCATGCTCTACATTAACCCCAACAGAAACTCAAATTTCTGGGAGCTAGAATCATTTGGTGGCTCCTTCACTCAATAGTTATCACTATTTGGTGACTCGTCTGAGCTCACCTGGGACTGTCACTTGGAGTGCCCACACACAGCCATTCCATGTGGCTTGAGATTCCTCATAGCATAATGGCTTTATGTTACTAAAACTTATTACATTAACAGATGAGGGAAACCAGTCTTCCAATGAACAAGGCAGACACTGACGGTCTTATTGGGTATAACCTAGGAAACCACACAGTATCAGTTCTGCTATACACTACTGCTAAAAAAAAAAAAGAAGAAAGAAGAAAGAAAGAAAGAAAGAAAGAAAGAAAGAAAGAAAAAAAGAAAGAAAGAAAGGAAGGAAGAAAGAAGAAAGAAAGAAAAAAAGAAAAACAAAAAAGAAAAGTCACACATCTCATCTAAGTTTAAGGGAGACACAGACTCCCGTCTCTTCATAGAGGCAGTGTTCTATCAAATACTTTGCAGCAGTGTTTAAAAAACATAGCCACTGATTTTCAACAATGCTTTAGAGGTCTAAACCATAAAATAAGACAAGAATACAAAATAAAAATTAAGAAATTTTGCAAGGAAAGAAAAAAAAAGAAACAAATATGGTTGTATGCAACAAGAATCATATGAAATAGGTCAGTATTACAAAATATGAAACATTTCAGTGAGGTGGCTAAATAAAAAATCAAACTTGACACATAAAACAATTTTATCTATACATATCTCTTAAAAACTATAAAAATATAGCAGGAAATGGCCTGATTTTCAATAGCAAGAAAATGCTATCTACATGGTCAACATAAAATAAAATTAGATCTCTACTTCCCAGCATATACAAATATTAATTCAATGTGAACTAAAACTAAAAGCAACTTTAAAAAAAATAAAAACAGGAGAATACTTTAATCATGTTCTAACGGGGAAAGGTTTGTTTGTTTGTTTTTTTTGATGAGGCACAAAAAAGCAAGGACATTTTAAGAGTAAAATATTAACAAGTTTGACTTATGTATCCATAAACTATAAAGAATATAAAGAAATTTATGAGAACAAAGTGAAAAGTAAATAAAAAATGAGCAAAGACCATGAAGGGCAATTCACTGGAAAAGCCACAAATGACCAACACACATATAAAAGGAGGTTTCATGTCATTAGTAATCAAGGAATTGCAAATTAAACCCATAATGAGATACTCTCTCATCACCACTAGTTTGGCATAAATGTAGCAATATCAAAACTATCCAAGTATTAATGTACCTGTGCAACAACAAAATTCTTACTTATTTTTATAGTAACTAAATATGCCAATCAAGTAAAAAGAAGATTATTTCCAAAGGTATTCCAAGGAAGGAATATAAATAAGATGTTGTAGCATGAGTGTATCAGGAATTATTTTATTCCTTAGGCTGTGATAAATGGAGGCACAAATAAGAATGGTTTACAACACAACACTTTGATTTATATCACATAATAGGAACTCTGGGAGTAGATGTTTCTGGACTTGGCACAGCTCATCAATAAAGTCAAGGATCCAACACTCTGAATTTCTGCTCTACGATCTGCAGTATATGTGTTTTTCTTTCTTAAATATCATCCTATAAAAAAAATATATGTGCCAATGCCCTAAAGATCACATCCACCAAGGGGAAAAAGAAAATAAAAGGATTTAAGGGACTCCTCCTCTCTAGACTTACTCTTTTTATTCAGCAAGAAACATTTTCCCAGAAAGCTTGCATCAAATCTCACTTATGATTCACTGGGCAAAACCCAATTGGGGTAACCTGGCAAACAAATATCCTAGCACAGAAGGAAGGCATTGGGATAATTACTTTATGGATAGCTCACCCACAGTGTCTGCTTCCTGTGGCACAAGGTAGAGATTAAATCAACTATGGTGGATATAACATAACATATAAACATGTTGTATCACTATCTTGTACACCTGAAACTAATATGACATTGTGAGTCATCACTAAAAAAAAAATTAATTAAAAAAAATTACCCAGGAGGGAAGATTGCAGAAGAGTAGGGGACCCACATTTTATCTGGTCCCTTGAATTCAGCTAGTTATCTATCAGATCATTCTGAACACCCATGAATTCAACCTAAGTTCTAAGAATTGCAATTCTACAAATAGAAAAACAACAACTTTTGCAAGCAGCAGGGAAAACCTTCATGGAACAAGAGCCACACAGAGCAACCTGAAGAAGCTTACACTGAGCCCAACCCCCTGGCAAGGGGTAGTGCAACTCCAGGCAAAGATACCTGAGAATCAGTGCAACAGGCTCCTTCCCCAGAAGATCAGCATGAACATCAGGCAAATACCAAATTTATAGATCACACAGAACTGAAAAACTCCTGCGCTAGGGGAAAATAGTATGTAGAACTCGAGGTTTTTTTCTCATGAGTCTTTAGTCTTTCAGCTTAAAATTTTCTTTTTTCTTTTTCTTTTGTTTTCCTTTTCAACTAGTTTCTTATTTTATCAACTCTTTGTTTTTAAGTCTTTTTTAATTTTCATTTTTACATTTACATTTTATATATATATTCTTCATTTTTGGCTTCCTTTCAATGTATTCAATTTTATTTTTGTATACATATAAGTTTTTCTTTCTTTACAATTTTGGTATTTAGTGTCTTCTAACAAACAAATCAAAATACACCGAGGACTAATGAAAATGAAAACACAACTGTTCAAAATCTTTGGGATGCAGCAAAGGCGGTCCTAAGAGGGAAGTACATAGCAATACAAGCCTTTCTCAAGAAATTAGAAAAGTCTCAAATACACAAGCTAACCTTATACCTAAAGGAGCTGGAGAGAGAATAGCAAATAAAGCCTAAACCAAGCAAGAGAAGAGAAATAATAAAGATTAGAGCAGAAATCAATGAAATAGAAACCAAAAGAACAGTAGAACAGATCAATGAAACTAGAAGCTGGTTCTTTGAAAGAATTAATAAGATCGATAAACCCTAGCCAGACTTATCAAGAAGAAAAGAGAAAGGACCCAAATAAAGTCATGAATGAAAGAGGAGAGATCACGACCAACACCAAGGAAATACAAACAATTTTAAGAACATATTATGAGCACCTATTATACCAACAACTTAGGCAATCTGGAAGAAATGGATGCATTCCTAGAAACTTATAAACTACCAAAACTGAAACAGGAATAGAAAACCTGAACAGATGCATAATCAGCAAGGAAACTGAAGCAGTAATAAAAAATCTCCCAACACATAGGAGTCCAGGGCTATATGCATTCCCAGGGGAATTCTACCAAACATTTAAAGAACTAATACCTCTTCCCCTGAAGCTGTTTCAAAAAAATAGAAATGGAAGGAAAACGTCCAAACTCTTTCTATGAGGCCAGCATTATCTTGATCCCAAAACCAGACTAAGACCCCACCAAAAAGAGAATTACAGGCCAATATCCATGATGAACATGGGTGCCAACATTCTCACCAAGATACTAGCCAAAAGGATCCAATAGTACACTCAAAGGATTATTCACCACGACCAACTGGGATTTATTCCAGGGCTGCAAGGGTGGTTCAACATTCGTAAATCAGTGTGATATATCACATTAATAAAAGAAAGGAAAAGAACCATAGGATACTCTCAATAGATGCAGAAAAACCATTTGACAAAGTACAGCATCCTTTCTTGATTAAATAATTCTCCACAGTGTAGGGATAGAGGGAACATACCTCAATATCATAAAAGCCATTTATGAAAAGCCAAAAGCAAATACCATTCTCAATGGGGGAAAACTGAGAGCTTATCCCCTAAGGTCAGGAACACAACAGGGATGTCCACTCTTACCACTGTTGTTCAACATAGTACTAGAAGTGTTAGCCTCAGCAATCAGACAACAAAAAGAAATAAAAAGCATTCAGATTGGCCAAGAAAAAGTCAAACTCTCACTCTTTGCAGATAACACGATACTTTATGTGAAAAACCCAAAAGACTCCACCCCAAAATTGCTAGAACTTATACAAGAATTCAGTAACATGGCAGGATATAAAATCAATGTGCAGAAATCCATTGCATTTCTATACACTAACTCTGAGACAGAAGAAAGAGATATTAAGGAATCAATTCCATTTACAATTGTACCAAAAACCATAGAGGGAATAACAAATACCATATGATTTCACTCATATATGGAATCTAAAAAACAAAACAAAAATAAACAAAAGGCAGAATCAGACCCATAAATACAGAGAACAAACTGATGATTGCCAGGGGATAGGGTTATGGGGAGGAGCCAAAGGGTGAAGGGGAGTGGAGGATACAGGCTTCCAGTTAAGGAATGAATAAGTCATGGAAATAAAAAGCATAGGGGATATAGTCAGTGTTATTGTAATGTCACTGTATGGTGGCAGATGGTACTTACACATGTGGTGAGCATAGTGTGATGTTATAAAGAAGTTGAATCACTATGTTGTACACCTGAAACTAATGTAACAGTGGTGTCAATTATATTCATTCAAAAAAATTGAAAAAAAAATTGCTAAGTTACTTTATATAATAATGCGAAGATCATAGTTCTGTAATTTAAATCATTGTTTCAGTGTTTGTATTATAGTTCATGCAAGACCATAATTATTAAAAATACTGTAATTAATAATGCGGCCTTCTGTTCTTACCATTAACTCGCTTACTTATCTTTCCTTCATATTTAGTTTTAAGAATACTGATATGCAAAATACAATTAAAATGTCTAATTGAAATGCATGCAGTTTAATCACACAGAAGATGGTGTGGGAACATTCATAAACATATTGCTTTTTAAATTTTGTTAATCTAGGAAGCAAAAATATATCAGAAATTGAACTGTAGGTTTTAAATTTTGTACATTTATCACTAACCATCAGAAAAAAATATACAATTTTCTTGGGATGTGGTATTACTTCATTCAAACTGTGGTTTTCAGATGGGGGCATTCTAGGCAAGATTAAAATTCATTGGTATGATCATGTAAACTCCTATTAAAATATTTTAAAGATGTTCACTATTAAGATAATATAATGGAAAAGAAATGGAGAGTTCTTTTTAGTGATCTGGTTAATTTCATCAGTTCTGGCAATCAACATGGGTAATTTTTTAATATAATTATGTATGTGTATTCCCTTTACTTTTTTATTTAAATTCATATATCATTAGATTCAGATGGTACTTACACATGTGATATATGATAGCCAACATATATCATTAGATTCAGATGTAAAGTAATACAACAGTTGCCTATAACACCCAGTGCTCATCACATCACGTGCCCTCCTTAATGCCCATCACCCATTTACCCCATTCCTTCATCCCCACCTCTCCAGCAACCCTTAGTTTATTTCCTGTAATTAAGAGTCTCTCATTGTTTTTCTCCCTCCGATCCCATCCAGTTTTCCTTCCCTTCCCCTACGCTGTTTCTCATATTCCACATATAAGTGAAACCATATGATAACTGCCCTTCTCTGATGGACTTATTTCACTCAGCATAATACCTTCTAGTTCCATCCACATTTTTGCAAATGGTAAGTATTCATCCTTTCTGATGGTTGAGTAATACTCCATTATATATACATATAATATATATACCACTTCTTCATCCATTCATCTGTCGATGGACATCTGGACTCTTTCCACAGAAAAAGCTATAGGCTTTTTATCTTGATGAAGTCCCAATAGTTCATTTTTGCCCTTGCTTCCCTTGCCTTTGGTGATGTTTCTAGGAAGAAGTTGCTGTGGCTGAGGTCGAAGAGGTTGCTGCCTGTGTTCTCCTCAAGGACTTTGATGGACTCCTGTCTCACGTTTAGGTCTTTCAACCATTTTGAGTCTATTTTTGTGTGTGGTGTAAGGAAATGGTCCAGTTTCCTTTTTCTGAATGTGGCTGTCCCTTTTCCCCAACACCATTTGTTGAAGGGACTGGTTTTTTTTTTCCATTGGACATTCTTTCCTGCTTTGTCGAAGATTAGTTGACCATAGAGTTGAGGGTCCATTTCTGGGCTCTCTATTCTGTTCCATTGATCTATGTGTCTGTTTTTGTGCCAGTACCATGCTGTCTTGATGATGACAGCTTTGTAGTAGAGCTGGAAGTCCGGAATTGTGATGCCGCCAGCTTTGCTTTTCTTTTTCAACATTCCTCTGGCTATTCAGGGTCTTTTCTGGTTCCAAACAAATTTTAGGATTATTTCTTTCTGTGAAAAATGTTGATGGTATTTTGATAAGGATTGCATTAAATGTGTAGATTGCTCTAAGTAGCATAGACATTTTAACAATATTTGATCTTCCAATCCACGAGCATGGAACGTTTTTCCATTTCTTTGTGTCTTCCTCAAATTCTTTCATTGGTATTCTATAGTTTTCTGAGTACAGATTCTTTGCCTCTTTGGTTAGATTTATTCCTAGGTATCTTATGGTTTTGGGTGCAATTGTAAATGCAGTCCCTTCAACAAATGAGACAGGAGTCCATCAAAGTCCTTGAGGAGAACACAGGCAGCAAAAAGATAAAAAGCCTCTGCACAGCAAAGGAAATAGTCAACAAAACCAAAAGACAGCCGACAGAATGGGAGAAGATATTTGCAAATGCCCTATCAGATAAAGGGCTAGTATCCAAAATCTATAAAGAACTTATCAAACTCAACACCCAAAAAACAAACTATCCAGTCAAGAAATGGGCAGAAGACATGAACAGACATTTCTCCAATGAAGACACACAAATGGTCAACAGGTCATTAGTTGTGCTCAGCATCACTCCACATCAGGGAAATACAAATCAAACCCACAATGAGATACCACCTCACACCAGTCAGAATGGCTAAAATTAACAAGACAGGAAACAAGTGTTGGCGAGGATGTGGAGAAAGGGGAACCCTCTTACACTATTGATGGGAATGCAAGCTGCTACAGTTACTCTGGCAAATGGTATGGAAGTTCCTCAAGAAGTTAAAAATAGAGCTACCCTATGACGCAGCAACTGTACTACTAGATATTTACCCCAATGATACAGATATAGTGAAACAAAGGGGCACCTGCACCCCAATGTTCATAGCAGCAATGTCCACAATAGCCAAACTGTGGAAAGAGCCCAGATATCCATCGACAGATGAATGGATAAAGAAGAAGTGGTACACACACACACACTGGAATATTACGCAGCCATCAAAAAATGAAATCTTGCCATTTGCAACAATGTGGATGGAACTAGAAGATATTATGCTGAGTGAAATAAGTCAATCAGAGAAAGACAATTATCATATGACCCCATTGATATTTGGAATTTAAGAAACAAGGCAGAGGATCATAGGGGAAGAGAGGAAAAAATGAAACAAGATGAAACCAGAGAGGGAGACAAACCATAAGAGACTCTTAATCTCAGGAAACAAATTGAGGATTTCTGGAGTGGAGGGGGTTGGGGAGAGATGGGGTGGCTGGATGATGGACATTGGGGAGGGTATGTACTATGGTGAGTGCTGTGTATTGTGTAAGATTGATGAATAACAGACCTGTACCCCTGACACAAATAATACATTTTATGTTAATAATAAAAAAATAAAATAAATTTTAAAATATGCAAAAAATACTGTAATGGTCAGCAGCTTAAAAATGCAGATGGCCATATATATATTTGTAGATTATTTCCTGAGAAAATGAATCAGATACACCAGAAAATGTGTGTATTATTCTGCCAAATCCTGTTTATGAATTATTTGACATCATGTCATAAAATAATATTTGCAAAATTAGCTTAAATTGGTTTGGAGAAGAACAATTATAAATACTGACAAAAGGCTCAAAATTTATAAAGAGAGGGTAACAACACCTGTCATTGAAAAGGATGTGGCAACTGTCAAGGAGAAAGTTTGGAAGGGCTGGTGTATTTTGCAATCTTCTTTAGTATTAAATTAATGATGTAGAAAGGGAAGCAAACTGCACATTAGTGAGATGTGTGAATGATAATGAATTGGTAGGTGTACAAAAGAGGAGAATAAACAGAGAAATAAATAGACCCATGCAGATTATGAATATAGTAATAAACATAAAAAATGGAATTCAGCTTGGAAATGTGCAATTATGTCAGACAAATAACCACCTCCAATAGCAACACTCATAGAACTTTTATTTTATTTTATTTATTTATTTATTTATTTATTTGACAGAGAGAGACACAGCGAGAGAGGGAACACAAGCAGGGGGAGTGGGAGAGGGAGAAGCAGGCTTCCCGCGGAGCAGGGAGCCCGATGCGGGGCTGGATCCCAGGACCCTGGGATCACAACCTGAGCCAAAGGTGGACGCTTAACGACTGAGCCACCCAGGCGCCCCCTCATAGAACTTTTAAAAAGAGCCTAAGTTAAAATTCCACAACTTTAAAGGAAGACCAGAAACAGAGAAGGGAATTGTGTATTTGTTTGTGAGTTTAGATTTCATTTTATCTAAGAATATCCAATCCGGCTCCAGCAGCTTCTATTCTAGAGCATTCTAGAGCCATAACAAACTCAGAGCCTCGTGGCAAATATATTAACAAGAATTAGAGGTTTAGTGCCTGGAGTCTATAACAGAGTGAGGATAGATACAGAGAGAGGTAGGCAGGCTAATTTTACTATTTAATAACCATGTTTTTAATCTATTTTTCCCCTGGAGAGTGTTATATCCCCACAACTTTTTTTTTTTTTTTTTTAAGATTTTATTTATTTATTTTAGGTAGGGGGCGCAAGAGCGGTGGTAGGGGCAGAGGGAAAGAAAGAGAGAATCTCAAGTGGACTCCGCCTTGAGAGTGTTGCCCA
Organism: Phoca vitulina; assembly: GCF_004348235.1. NCBI lineage: Eukaryota > Metazoa > Chordata > Mammalia > Carnivora > Phocidae > Phoca > Phoca vitulina. The sequence continues at coordinate 17,125,350 of NW_022589735.1, forward strand.
ATGGGGGGCTCGATCTCTCGACCGTGAGCAGAAACCAAGAGTCAGACACTCCACTGACTGTGCCACCCAGGCGCCCCCCCACCACACCTTTTAATGTTCAATTGTAACAAAATACAGTAAGCACCTGAACTTTCTACATACCAATTTACTCAGAATTGAAGTCTCCAGGTTGAATGAAAGCACTTCTAGTTTTTTTACACGTCTTGTCATTTGTCTCAGAACTCTTTCCCCCACCCACCCTCATATTCTGCATTTTATAATTTCCTACCTAACTGGAAAATAGATATAAAGTGAAGAACTAAAATCCACAGAATACTCCCAAATGATGTTTTAAACAGCAATAAATCTCCCTCCCAACTGTTACATGTGATTAATGCTAGTAGTTAAATTAGGTGATTTAATTATAAACTCTCTCTTTTCAAAAGGTGGGTAATGATATAATGAAGTGATCCTTCCCTCATAAAATTTGATCAGCTTTAATTACTCTTGTCCTCATCTCAGAGCTTTTTCAGAACTCTGGGGTTTAAGGTCTCAAGGATTTCACAGAGATTTATACACACAGTCTTCATGACTCACTAATTCAGAATTTCTCAAAATGTTTCAAGAACAAATTTATATACATTTATATACACATGTATTTTTCAAATAGTTCTTTGAGCCAAATGTTTACAGGAATTTTGTGTTTATAACATTGGAGAAGAGAATTAAACCTGCTTATTTACTACACAATTTATCAGAGCCTTTTTTACTGTGATGGACATGTTTATTGCATTGATTGTGGTGACCGTTTTATGGGTGTTTATCTCCAAACTCATCAAGTTGTATACATTAAATATGTACAACTTTCTGCATATCAACCATACCTCAATCACATGGTTTAAAAAAGATTTCATTGTCAATCTCACTTTTTCCCAAACACATTAGGCCCAAACTTCATTAGTAAACTTTTTTTTTAATTAAAAAAATATGAGAAGAGTGCACAAATCACAAAATGGAAACATTTTCACAAAATGGAAACACTTATAAACAGAATCAGATCAAGAAACAGAACACTATAAATAATTTAGAAGCTTTGCTTATGATCATTTTTATTCATGACCCTCCCCACTACCCTGACATGTTAAAATTCCACAACTTTAAAGGGAATTAAACACCATACATTATTTTTGCCAATCTGAATTTATAAAAATGAAGCCATACAGAATGCAGACTTTTGTGGCTGTTTTATTTTTAAACTTAAAAAAAAATTAAACTGTTTATTTTGCAATAGTGGTAAATGCACATGCAGTTTTAAGAAACAGTATACACAGATTACATATACCCTTCATCCAATATTCCCCAATGGCAAAATCGTGCATAACTCTAGTACCATATCACAACTGGGAAAGTGACATTAATACAAGCCACCAAACTTAATCAGATCTCACATTTTTACATGCACTTGTATGCACATATATTTAATGTCAATATTCCTGTAACTGTAACTACAGCCAAGACATAGCTCCAAGAACAGTTCTAAACATCACAAGCGTCCCTTAAACACTTTGCTATCTCTTGGATAGCCACACTAACTTTCTATAGCATTCTCTCCCACCCCGCCTCTCTTCTTTCCACCCTTACCCCGAACCCCGGGGACCTGGGAATTCCTTTTCTATCTCCCTTATTTTGTCTCTTCAAAAGTGTTACAGAAATGTAATTTCATGGTATGCCACTTTTAAGATTTGCTTATTTCACTTAGTGTAATTCCCCTAAGATCCATTCAAGTTATTGCATAGTTCAGGAGTTCGTTCCTTTTCATTACTAAGTAGTATTCCATGGTATGGATGGACCACGGTTGTTTAAAAATGTACCAACTGGAAAAACAAAATTCACCCACTGAAGGACATTTGAGTTTTTTCCAGGGGTCAGTTATTCTGAATAGAGGTGCTCTGAGTGTTCATGCGTGTGCTCTTTGTGAACATAAATTCTCAATTCCCTGGGAAAACGGAACAGGAGTGCAATTGACAGATCATACACATGTGTATGCTTAGTTTTGTTCTGTTTTGTTTTTCAGACACTGCCAAGCTAATTTCCAAGGTATATCATTTTATATCCCACTAATGTATGAGTCATCTGGTTTCTCCACATCCTTGCTAGCATTTGGTATTTTCATTATTTTTTATTTTGTCCATGATGATAGGTGTGTAATGGCATCTCAGTGTGCCTCAATTTGCATTTTCCTAAAATGGCTAAGAATGTTGAGCATTTCATGAGCTTATTTGCCATCTGTATATCTTCTTAGTGAAATATCTACATCTTGTGTTCATTTTCCACTTGAATCATTTTCATATTTTTTTTGTTTTGAGAGTTCATTATATAAACTACGTACTTTTTTTGCCAGATAGGCATTTTGCAAATATTTTCTCCCAGTATGTAGTGTGTTTTCTCATGCTCTTTACAAGATCTTTCACAGAGCAAAAGTTCTTTTTTTTTAATTTTATTTTTATGAGGTCCAACTTATTCATTTTTCCATTTATGGTTCACGATTTTGGTGTCCACACTAAGAACTTTTTGGCCAGCCCTACATCTTGTCTTGTCTACAAAAAGTTAGTATTTTAATATCTTAACAGGAATTTCATGAAACCTACAGATCAATTAGGAGAGAATTAACATCTCTACTATCTTGATTTTTTCAATCTATGAGGATGGTGTGTGTCTCCGCTTATTTAGTTCTTTTCAAAAATTTATTTCATTAGCATTCTGTAACTGTCATATAGATGCTGAAATACTAAGTTTTTAACATAAGTGATTTATTTTTCTTCAGACTGTGTTTTCTTTTATACTGTAGGAATCCCACATTTTCCCATCTTCCCGAGCACTTGATATTTACTGTTTGTCTTCATAATGTCTTTTTGTGTTATTTTAGTGGTATAATATTATAATTTAAATATTTCTTGATCATTAACGGTGTTGAGGTCATTTTCTTATTTCTTCTCTTCTACAGAGTACTGCACAATTCATTTGCCTATTTTTTTACCTAGTTGTCTGTGTAGTTGTCTGTGTCTTGTGCTCCCAATCAGTAGATTGAGAGTAATACACACACACACAAAATTATGTATGTATGTGCACACATATATACATACATATATATTCTAGATACGCTTTTTTTCAAATGTATATATCGCAAATATCTCTTCCCCATACTTTCTGTCAAATGTATATACTGCAAATATCTTTTCTCCATATGTATTTTATTTATTCTATAAGTGGTGTTCCCAGATGAACAATTTCATAATTATAATAAAGTCCAGTTTATAAATGTTTACTGAATAAAGCTTTTTTTGTGAGTTTAAGAATTGTCTACTTCAAGTTATGGCTCCTCTGTTAATTTTTTTCCTCCTGTGCTTTATATTTTTACCCAACATCCCTTTATTAAATAAATATTTTGGGGCACCTGGGTGGCTCAGTCAGTTAAGCATCTGCCTTCAGCTCAGGTCATGAGCCCGGGGTCCTGGGATCGAGCCCCACATCGGGCTCCACACTCAGCAGGGAGTCTGCTTCTCTCTCTCCCTCTGCCCCTCCCCCCTACTCATGCTCTCTTTCTCTCTCTCTCAAATAAATAAAATATTTAAAAAAAGAGAAAACAAATATTTTCCCACACAGCACAGATAGAGAAATGTCACTTTAAAATTCAGAGTTAAGTTTCAGAGTTCTTTCCATGGAATATGTATATATATTCATCTTAGCTGTACTGACCCTTCCTAACAGACAATATTTATGGGTTTCCCTTTTCTTTCAGCTAGCATTGTTTCAGATGATGATACTATTCCAATATTTCTCTTAGTGGTAAGACAGTAACTATACAGTGAGTAATCTAGCAGCTTCAGGGAATGGATATCAACTTAATGTCTTAATTAAATCAGAATTCTGATTCAGTCTAGACTCATTCCAGACTCTTAATAGTAATAAAAAAAAACACAGTGATTTTCCTTTCTGTCATTTTGGCCTAAATTTAGATCACATTATCATGAATGAAGGTGGCTACGGAAATATATATTGTTCTAGAAGCTGTGAGACAATTTGGCATCTTCCTCAGAAGCTCTTGTACTGAGCCTTCAGCTGCCTGGGGGCCGACACAATGAAACCAAAACCAATTATCATAATATAGCACAATGCCTGTTCATATAATATTTCTTAGAAATGAAACTAATTTAGAGAGGTATATGGGAAATAGAAGACCTTACCGGTTTAAAAAAAAAAAAAAAAGCAGTCAAACACAACATATGCATATATTTGTGATTAAGAGTAATAAACACAAAGTGCTTGAATTTTATATATTGAGTGTATATATTATTTGTTAATAAATTGGGGTTATGCATGTAAACATCTGGTCTTAAAACACTTATTACTTCAGAGTGTCTTTTTTTTTTAAGATTTTATTTATTTATTTGACAGAGAGAGAGACAGCGAGAGCAGGAACGCAAGCAGGGGGAGTGGGAGAGGGAGAAGCAGGCTTCCCACCGAACAGGGAGCCGGATGTGGGACTCGATCCCAGGACCCTGGGAGCATGACCTGAGCCGAAGGCAGATGCTTAACTGACTGAGCCACCCAGGCGCCCTAGAGTGTCTTATTAAAGGCGTTTTTTATTTCAAAAATGTCATTTTGGCAAGATTTGAGGGTGAAGCAATTTTTTAGAATACTTTTAATAATATACTTTTCACACCTGCATTCTACAAAAGTAATAAAACATGAGCTTAAAGCATTAGAAAGAAATTTTAGTTAATAATACAACTTAATTTAGTACTTATAACAAATACAAAATCAGTAAGGCAAAACACATTATAATTACTTTGATATACAACTTAATATGTTTGAAATAAATGCTAATTACAGTATCAGCCAATATTGGACTTTTAATCATAGATAATTAGCCTTGTGAAGAATAGTAACAATATTTAGAAGCTACTGCATGGTGTACATTTGCTGAACATGTCTACTATTTGTTGATGTTACCAGATTCTTATTTTGACAAGTTACACACTAATGGTATTTCTTCCTATATTTTTATAGGATTATTTTTATCTTTGAAAATAAAAGTGTACAATATTAAATCACTCACCTGAAAGGAAATAACTAAGATTCTATTGTTTTTCATTGTTTCAAATGGTTTTTATTGAGACCTCCATCCTTATCTGAACAACATCCCCTCACTCACATTAAGGTGACCTGCTTCCTCTTTGCTAGGATGACAATGATGACATTTTCCAAGACAGAAGGATCTGTTATTTTCAAGCACATCTGCTTTCCCACATTATCGTTACAGGTAAAGATTTGATAGTATTTCATTTTACTTAAATTTAGTTCACGTCACACATACGACATATACCATATGGCTCTTTGGCCTGGATATATCCAATAGAAGAGTTAGAATAAAAGCTTAAAATACTCGGTATACAGTTTAAGACATTAAACTCTTTACCAAATTAGAGGATAAGGAAAGCAAAGTAAAACTGCTTGACACAGGGCATTATTTTAATTCTAGCCTCCTCAGGACACACTGTGCAAAACACTCATCCTTCCCATGCCCACCATGGCATCACCAAGCCTTGCGTTCACATGTAGCTTTAAAAGGCACTCAAGGAGAACGTTGCTTTCAGCTTTTCAGTTACCTTACACATATCGCAAAGGAACAATCCTAAATACACCGTTTAACTGAACTCCCAAACTGTAAAAACAGATAGTAAGGCTTAAACCTACTATAGCAGAGAATGCTTTCCAGAAAAATTGAACCTTGGAGCGCCTGGGTGGTCAGTGGGTTAAGCTACGGACTCTTGGTTTCAACTCAGGTCCTGATCTCAGGATCATGAGATCAGACCCTGGGTTGGGCTCTGCACTGGGCATAGAACCTGCTTGAGATTCTCTCTTTCCCTCTCCCTTGCACTGTGCCCCCTTCTCTCAAAAAAAAAAAAAAAAAAAAAAAAAAAAATTAAATTAAATTAAAAATATAATAATAAAATAAAAATAAACAAATTTTTTAAATGGAGCATATGATGAACTAATTGTTTAGAAATCACAGTAAAGACTGCATAAACCAGGGGGCCTGGGTGGCTCAGTCAGTGAAGCGTCTGCCTTCGGCTCAGGTCATGATCCCGGAGTCCTGGGATCAAGCCCCGCATCGGGCTCTCTGCTGGGCGGGAAGCCTGCTTCTCCCTCTCCCACTCCCCCTGCTTGTGTTCCCTCTCCTGCTGTCTCTCTCTGTCAAATAAATAAATAAAATCTTAAAAAAAAAAACAAAACTGCATAAACCACCTATATCCAGCACTTTCAGAGAAAACTTCTGAGACAAGGAGCATTACCTATCTCTTATTTATCCCACTTATCAAAATATTTGACACCTTCATCTTTTTTCTCTCCCCCCCATTCTCTAAACACTTCCACCAATGTTTCTTTAAAAATACATTCCAAATTACTGAGAATCTTAAATCACTAATCTAGCCTCCATCAGAATTATTATTTTATATGGGCAAAGATTGCATTTAGGAATGTACGGCGATTTTTTTTTTAAATACCACTGGAGGACAAATAAACTTCAGGAAACAATAATACTAGAAAACTCTGACATTGTATTTATCTTCTGCTTGTTCCAAAGTCATATTTTAGTGATCACTTTAAAAACGAAACTGCATTTGCTTGAGCCGACTTTCATTATTTATGCCTGTGGACTACAGTTTAATTTCGTACTGCAGACAGATGATGTTTCCACTATACTTTATTAATTTAGGAAAAAAACTAGCTTTTATCGTCTTCGAAAGCTAAAAAGTTATGTCAACTGGCATATTATTCACACAGATGGTTTAAGAAGTATTTCAAGTTGTTTTCTGAGAAATTGTTTACTAGCTTTTTAGAATTATTGAGAAAAGTTTCAATTATTCAATTATATCACTCCCTGCCAAATCTCTGATTATTTCAGTTCTATGGCATAAATAAATAGGCAATGCACTTATTTAACATTAGCTACAAGACATTTTCCAAGCACTCAATAAATGCTGAATGATTTTATAAAGTAAGTATAAGCGACTTAATCGAGTAAAATTACAAAACTCCTTTCTGTAGAATTTATGGTTAGTATTAGGAGAAATACACACATAATAAAACAAGCGGAAATTAACTTAGATATATGAGTTTTGAGTTGAAACCTAATACACACAGAAATATCTTTGGGAAAACTGAAAAGGAAGGAGTTCCTTGAGAAACTGTGACCTGACCAGGTTTTGAAAATCTCACGGAGAGGATCTTCAAGTTCCTGAGGCGGTGGGAAGACCGAGCATTCTCTGCCAGATTCACTCTGAGGACGAAGTGAGTCACTCATACTGGATCTGCTGAGGAGGACTTCACGGAACTGACACCTCTTCTGTCATTTCTGTAACTACCAAATACCAAGAACATTCAGGAAACTGTGTAACTTCACTCCTGGCTTCTGAGTTGGCAGGACATTGTTTAGACAGGTTACACTTGAGTCCGGTCCGTAGCAACACAAAAGTGAAATTACCATAACCACTGCTCTGTGCCTCACGCGGGCTACCATCACTCCCTCCCCAACACTCCACTCGGGGGTGTCCTGACATTCAAGGTGGGAACACAGAGCCTTACAAAACTGACACATCTCACTATTGCTTGATCGATCACCTCCTGTGTGCCCAGCACTGAGCCAAGTGCTTTACATTGATTAGCCATTTACTTAAATGTCTTAACAACTCTGTAAGTTAAATACTAGGTAGTAAAACCAAGATTTAAACTTTGGTCTACTTTTACACTTTAAACTATGATTCCCAGTTCCCAGATTCAGAAACAAACAAAGCCTTTTTTTTTTTTTTTTAAGATTTTATTTATTTATTTGGGAGAGAGAGAGAGAGAGCGCACAAAGAGCCGGGGAGGGGCAGAGGAAGAAGAGGAAGAAGCAGACTCCCAGCTCCCAGCTGATTAGGGAGCCAGACACGCTGGGGAGAACCGCCCCCCCTGCAATCCTAGGACTCTCTGGGATCATGATCTGAACTAAAGGCAGTGAACCAACTGAGCCACCCAGACATGCCACTGATATAAGTTCTTGATGTGATCTCTCCAACAGCCCTTGTGATCAGTATTTTTCCCTGCCTCCCAGAGCCTTCCTCTATGAGCCTCTTAGGTAAAACCCCATGTGGCTTACCAAAACCCAGCTTGTTAAGTTTGAATTGATCAATATGGCCTTAGCCTGGGATCCTTAAAGAATTCTACACATGGACTTTAATAAAAGTATGTGCCCCCAGGGTTCTGCCCTGTTGTCTGCCCTGTGTCTTGACCTCCCTCTGTGGCCTCTCAAAGTGTCCCAGGTTTTTCTTCCAGGACCGATAAATAATAAACTTGATTGCAATTCCTCCTGTTGTCTCTTCCTGAATTCACCAAGGCTCACAATCCAGTACCCTGTGCTTCACTTAGTAAGTGTTCCTTTGACAAATTCGTAACACAGATAAAAGCCCTTTGACTTATAAAACACTATTCACTCACTGTGCAACTTGTCAGATTACTGAAAATTTAAATAAGAGGAAACAGACAGAAAATGCACAAACACCAGCAATCAAAGTCTAAAGGATGTAATAAAAAAAAAAAAAGACCTACAATCAGATCTTTAATTTTCTACCTCTTCTACAGCTACCTGCTATAGGAAAATAGACAAAAAACCTGGGACACTGAGGGGGTTCACTGTCTGATTCCCCTGCTCAGTTACTACCTGGCTTTGCCAAGTTACTCAGTCTCTGTTACCCTTCCTTTTCACATCTGTTTGATTAGCTTCATAACAACTATCCTAATTAATGGTAATACTGGCCATACTCTAACTATAGGGATTAGCATAGAGTAGCTGCCCCATAAAGAACAGGAAATAGGATTTTTAAAATATTTCCCCATCATAAAGAAAAATGAAACAAAATACTTCTCTCCAGAAGTTATGTGAATGAAAACAAAGGCACATTTTTTCAAACAATATTTTTATTGATATTGGGAACAAATTGGAATACAACATGAAAAGAGTAGGAAGCATTTACATATAAATCAAAATGAATCTCAAAATCAAAATAAAAAAGATTAAATGGAAAAATGTTATTTTAATTTTTAAGTAGGAACCAGGACTGGAGTCAGAGAATGTTAAAAGTTGTAATTTATAGGTGAATAAATTAAAGCATGACGTTGCTTGTGTTAAACAAAGAAAATGAACTTGAGACAACAATATCTGAAAATTAATAAAGCAGAATTTAGAGATGAAATGCAGAAAAGAAAATTACAGGCAAATATTCCAGTATTACATAAAGATGGAAAGCATGGCTGCTCTTAAGAGGAAAAATAAAGAGAAAGGCTTACCCAAGGCAACCCAAATGTTTATTTTTCTTACTTGGCAAAAGTTCCCATATTGCTATTTTAAAGGGGAAGAAAAATAAAAGGCTGAGTTTCATTTCTTATGAATAAAAGAAAATATGTGCGTTCCTGACTCCCAAACTTCCTGACCCCAAAAAGGCATTTAGCTTCCTTCTTTGAATTTCGTATCTTTATGATTTTAACCTGGTCCAAGATAAATATCATTATAACTTTAAAATGTTGAAGCCTTTTGAAAGCACTAACCAGTTTCTTACCAAGTCAACTACACTGGCTACCTATATAAAATAGTGGTTGTATTTCTTACTTTGATTTAAAATTAAATTCCGTTAATAAAATTGAACGGCCTTGCTCTGTTTTCCCAGTGATGCTTTTACAAGTTGTACTTTGTTTACTTTAACTACATCCATCATGTTTTTAGTACTTTAGCCCAGACCCACTGAATTCCTCTTTCCACGTAGTTTCATCTCATAATGGAGATTATGGGTTCTTGTTTTTTCAGCTTGATGTTGGCTCACAGTCATGATTTTTCCTTGAATGGTCCAATCTACTTATAAAGCATTAGTATATTTACACGGGCAGACCATAGTTAGTAGTGAGAATATAGAAATAGAATTCACAATCTCAAAATCTGTTTTAGGGCTCATAGAGATTTCAGTTAAAGTAATAGATCCTTTGGGCAATTAACTATTTTTCTCATAATATTTGAGGGATAAACAAAGCATTTAACCACCTCATGACTTCAATCGGCGTTACTCAGTATGGTAAGGGATTTAAATTTATCCAGTGTTACTGTTCCTTGTTTTCACTTCAAGATGAAAAATGAAAAGTCCGGATATCTCAAACTGTTTTGTATCAGTCTAAGTCATTATGTCTATATTTTCCTTTATAAAACATTTCTGATAAAATGACTCTTTCATAATCTTTACAACCACCTTATGAGGCAAATAGTTATTTTCTGTTTTAAAGCGATAAACTGAAGTACTGAAATTTTAATTGGCTTGGTAACATTCATGCAGCTAGAATCAGATATTGAGAATCAAACCAAATATACATATGTATAAATTTGCCCCGAAGTACTGTTTTAGTTGATTTTCTTAAGTTGATATGTGCCACAGTTTCATTACTATTCAGTTTAAAACATTTTCTAGTTTCAATTGTGATATCATTAAAAATCCATGGGCTAGGGGTGCCTGGGTGGTTCAGTCGTTGGGCGTCTGCCATAGGCTCAGATCATGATCCCAGGGTCCTGGGATCGAGCCCCGCATTGGGCTCCCTGCTTAGTGGGGAGTCTGCTTCTCCCTCTCCCACTCCCCCTGCTTGTGTTCCCTCTCTCACTGTGCCTCTCCCTGTCAAATAAATAAATAAAATGTTTAAAAAAAAAAATCCATGAGCTATTGAGAAGTATATTTGCTAATACTGGGGGATTTTTAAATTATCATTTTTCGTTCTGATTTTTTCAGCCATTTCCACTGAGGCCAAAGAAAATGCTCTCTATGATGCCAATTTTTTGAAATGTGTTCTGGCTTTCTCTACTTTCCAGGCTGTGGCAGGTTTTGTAATTATCATTTGTCCTTCATGAAAACAATGGTAATATGCAGTCATTGAGTGCAAAAGCCTATACATGCTCATAATGTAAAGCTGGTTAAGATGTTTAAACCTTTTGTTTATCAAGAGATATCATTAAGAGAGTGAGGAGGAAAGCCGCACAGTGAGAAAATGTACACCAAGTATTACGTCTAATGGAGAAATCTTCCCTTAAAGACTGAGCTCAAGACATTACTATATAAACTAGTATTTAGTCACTGCTGCTAGACATAAGGCACCATTAAAATAAGAGTAAGAAATAAGAAGTGTGAGTTTGGAATTGAGTGGTACTACTATAATTATACATGACGATCATCTGCACAGGAAAAGCAGGAAAACAATGGCCACATCAGTGTGGAAGAAATGAGAACTCCATAAATAGCTTTGCAAAAATGGATTAGATATTTGGGGAAAAATAAATTTAGATTTGTATCTCACATCTTATATCAGAATACAGTTGGAAATTTAAATGTAAATAAGAAGGCTAATGAGAGAGAGAGAGAGAACATAAAAATAGTAGAAGGAGAAAATATAAAATTGTAGTAGTTGTGGTTTAAATCTAGGAGTGGGCATGATCTTTTTTAAGTATGACCCCCAAAACTAGAACTCATTAAAAAAAAAAAAAGGTGGTATGGGGCACCTGGATGGCTCAGTCGGTTGAGTGTTCAGCTCTTGATTTCAGCTCAGGTCATGGCCTCAGGGTCATGAGATCAAGCCCTGTGTAGGGCTCTGTGCTCAACCTTCTCCCTCTGCCCCTCCCCCACTCTCTCTATCTCTAAAATAAATAATCTTAAAAAAAAGGTATATCTAGTAATTAAAAAAATAATAACGTCCATAAGTACCAAAATTATGATGTATTTCAAATGCCTATATTCCTCAATAGACTTCTTAATTCTATGCAACTATAAAACAAACTCCAGGTATATTGTTATAGGATATTAACCAGGTTAATCTTATTTTTATTGAAACAAAATAAAGATAAAAAAATAGCTGAAAATGTAATGCAAAATATTTATTCACTAAAAATGAAAAACAAAGAAATGGTATTTGCTCTGCAATTTATTAGGACATATTATAAAATTTCAGGAACTAAAAAATACGCTAACATTTCTAGAAGAGACAACAGACAGAGGGGATTAAGAGAGAGTTTAGCTATATTCCTACTGTAACAAAATTTTATATTATCAAAGGGGAATGTGTAAACTATATAGAAGACATTGTTTAAAAAACTGGCTTTCTATACAAAGAGAAATAAATTTTACATCATTTGTTTATTCAATCTACAAGGATTCACTACCTTATAAATGCCAAGCTTTACCATCTCTCCCAGGGGCTGAAGATATATCCATGAACCAAAGTCTCAACCTTGGGGCGCCTGGGTGGCTCAGTTGGTTAGGCGACTGCCTTCAGCTCAGGTCATGATCCTGGAGTCCCGGGATCGAGTTCCGCATCGGGCTCCCTGCTCAGCGGGAAGCCTGCTTCTCCTTCTGACCCTCCCCCCCTCATGTACACTCTCTCTCTCTCTCATTCTCGCTCTCTCAAATAAATAAATAAATCTTTAAAAACAAACAAACAAACAAAAAACAAACAAAAAAACAAAGTCTCAATCTTTATAGAGCTAAATATATGATGTGTTAGATGATGGCATTCACCCTGAGAAAAAGAGTCAATCAAGAGCCTAGGCGATTGTGATGGTGCTAACAGTGACGCTGAGACAGGGGTGGGGCTGGAGTTGGGATGGTGGTGATGGTAGAGAAGGTAGTGGTAGAGTGGTGCTTGTAGTCAGGGTGATAATGGTGGTCTTGGTGTTCACGAGGGTGGTGGTATAGGTGTTCTTAGATGGGGATGTGTGGTTTACGATTTTATTAGTTGTTCAAGAAGACTTCATGTTAGGTGTTCTTTGGGCAGAGAAATGAAAGAAATAAGGAAGTAAGCAAAGCAGACAGTAAAGCAGACAGTAAAGTGTAAAAACCACGTATGTGAGTTGTGTTCAGCATGCATTAGGAACAGGAAGGAGGCTTGCATGCCTGGAGTGACGGACATAGGACACAGGACATGACGGTATATTGAACAACTGTGCAAACTCATGGTTATCAGAGAAATGCAATGAGTTAGCATGCAGAAAGCAAACACACACACACACACACACACACACACACGCACACACAAAGACACACACATATATAAAGTTCGCCTTCTAACTAGTCTTTTTCTTCCATTCAACATTTAATAATATTCCCACATGTTGTTTTTCCTGTGGTTTAAATTGCTCATGTTTATTGCTATTCCAATTTATATCAAATCCTTGGAATACTGTGAATGTTCAACCTCTTCATCTTCTAACACATTTTCTCTATAACAAGAAAAAAATTCGAGACTAGGCACTAATGCAAATGTGGGGATTTTTTTATGCTTAACCCCTCAATTTTAACAACTTAGCCAATTTCAAAGTCATTAATTTATGTCAATTCTTAGTAATCCTTTAAGTAAAATGATACATTTCCTGGTACTTTGACTCAATGTTCATTTCATTTTAAATAAACCCAGAAAAAGCCAACAAAAGTTCACAAGTCAATAACTGGCTTAAGCCTCATATCTTACTTATGTGGAGTAAGTCAGATTTACATAAATAAGTCCAAATTTCTGGCTTAATATTGTATTCTATTAAACGGAACACTGCATGTTGAAATGAGCAATTTCTAAATAGGATTTCTGGTGAATCTACTAAGACTCTGTCTCTAATGGTTGTTACTATATCAGTCCCTTTGGTAGCTGAGATTAGTTGGTTTTACCTTGACTTGTTTTAACTTGATCTTCAATTTAGTCCCATTGAAGACCATGAAAAGAGACAAGAATCTTAATGTGCTTGGGTTAAAAACTGCCTTGGTGATAATTCTAGAAGGCAAATGTTATTCCTCATCCCTTTGCCTGATGTTAGGTCATCATGAAATAAGATGTATAATCATGAATCCACATTCTAGGCAGACAAGGTCTAGTTAACCTTTTGCTATCTGGCAAGTGGCATGAGGCATGTCCTTAAAAGCAGTAATAACAAAGGACCTTTGAAATATTTAGGTAATAGATTAATGCATTCTCACTGGAGAATTTCTAAAAATGGAAATAATTTCTTGAGCTCTACAAATCCCTTAAATCCCTATCAAGGCTAACCTATATTATTGGAGTTTTATACTTTTAGACCTTACTCTATATATTTACAGAAAATATAAACATCTGTCAGATATATTATCAAGTACATATCTGGTTGATGTGTCAAGTGTATCTAGTATATGTCAGTCTGCTGAAAGTAATCATTTCTTCTATTTTTTAAGGTTATATGAAATATACATATGCGTATGTGTTGTGTGTGTATAATATATTTTTTTTTTTGCGGGGGGGGGAGAAGGAAAAGGAGAGAAAGGATCTTGAGTAGGCTCCATGCCCAGCTCAGAGCCTGACCCAAAGCTCAATCTCACGACCCTGAGAACATGACCTGAAATCTAGGGTTGCACGCCTAACCAACTGAGCCACCCAGGTGCCCATGAAACATAATTTTGTTTTGCTTTTTACATCTATATAGACAGTCTAAAATAGGAAGTACAAAGAAGATGCAAAGCCTACTATTTTTACGAGTCTAAAATTAAGTTGATTGTGTTATGTTAATTTTAGAAAGTAGTGCCAGTGTCAACATTGACTATCATGATCCTTAATGAAGCCTTGTGCACAGGTATCCTTTGTGTCCAGCAGTGTGAGCACAGCCCCTAGACATTAACTGTCATGCTACCGTGTACTCAGAAAGTGATGTACGCTCCAATGAATGAATGTAATGAGGGAAAGAATTACTATATATTATATATACTATATATATATTATTATAAATTACATATAGTTAGAGTATCTTAAAAGTCAAACTTGTTTTGGTGAATTAAATCCAAGAGTATAGCCACAGGGAAACATCTACTGAACCCATCACTCAAAACAGATTGATAAGCTTGCGGCACTGTAATGAAGTATGATTTCCTTTCCCTAGGACAGAGTTGGCCAGTGTGCCAGAATCATCACTGGCTTGTTAGATATCCTATTTACATCATCATCACCATCATTATTATTACTATTACTTTTATTCCTACCTGCTCTTCCATTACCTTGGTTCAGTTTGCTCCCCAAGTAAGTCATGCTTACTTTAGGAACTTAGTTTCCTGTCCCACAATTCCCCCTCAATTATCTGAAGAGCCATTTCAGACCCTAGAAACTTCCAAACTTAAGAATAATTAATGAGTGGCACGCCTGGGTGGCTCAGTTGGGTAAGCGTCTCCCTTAGGCTCAGGTCATGATCTCATGGCTCCTGGGATCGAGTCCTGCATCAGGCTCCCTGCTCAGCGGGGAGTCAGATTCTCCTCTCTCTGCCCCTCTGCATTGTTTGTGCTCTCTCTCTCTCTCAAATAAATAAATAAAAAATATTTTAAAAAGAAAAATTAACGAGTGTTATTCTTTCACAAATAATACTGATTTAACCAACTTATACATGAAAAGAGATGAGTACACTGTTCAACACATTAATGCACTTTTCCTTCTTGCATTTCTGTATGTATATTTTCCCCATACTCGAAATCTCTTGCACCCCAAAATGAAACTTCATCTAGAATTTTAATCACAATACATTCAGTAATGAAAATGCAGCTTCTTCATTTTTCTGCTCTGATTTGATTCTCCTTACAAGCCATTGTCCCATAATCGACTTTTCTTACTTGTGAAGCTAATTCCCTATTGACAGCTCACATCCCCAAGTCCTTGGCCAAGATGGGATGCTTTGCACCCAAACTCGAAAATACTCCAGTGCAGTTCAGTCAGGGCTCCTGAAGGACTAGACAAAGCATTCGATGTGCCATCAACATATTCAAGTTGAATAACTAGTTTGCCTGGGTCACAGGGACCAAGTGTGAGAATTCCTTGCCCTGCATCCTGTACCAACCACACAGACTCTGCTGCTCTTCATTTATTCCAGAGCTGGCAGCCTTTCAGTTATCCAAATAGTTGCATCAGACCACCCAGGCATGTGGTTGATATTTCCTACAAAGTTCTACAGCCAAATAAGCGTGTGCTATTTCTGTCATCAACTTATCTGAAATGGTTCAATCTCAAAATAAAGAGAATTTTAAAATGACTTCTATTTGCTCATTAGGTGATCATATATTTAATCTAATTATGCCTTAGTTGTTCTGCATTTTTTAATCACTATTTTGGATTGTGAACTACAAGGACGCAAGTTTTATTCATTCTTAATTATCATGCCCCCACAACAGTGTCTTCAGAATAGTTCTTGATGCATTAATAAGTGAAAAGTCAATTATCTATGGTATGTTTTCTACACTTTTCCAGGCAAGGCAATTTCTTCCTTTTTTTTTTTTTTTTTTTTAAGATTTTATTTATTTACTTGAGAGAGACACAATGAGAGAGGGAACACAAGCAGGGGGAGTGGGAGAGGGAGAAGCAGGCTTCCCGCTGAGCAGGGAGCCCGCTGGAGGCTCAATCCCAGGACCCCGGGACCATGACCCGAGCCGAAGGCAGACGCTTAATGACTGAGCCACCCAGGTGCCCCTGGGCAAGGCAATTTCTTTCTTAATTTCAGAAACCATGCTCTTTCCAGAACTAGGAAAATACCAGCTCTAAAAAACTTTCAACCCCTCTCCCATTACTAGTCTATTAAGAATTACAATGTCAGTGATTGAACTGTACACTCCATCCCTATAAAATGTCAGGTTGCTACAGTTATACTATTAAGTATTATTATTCTTGATGCCCTGGTGATCCCCTTGAGAAATATACATTTAGAGAATTCAATACATTTAGCTCTCTGATGGAAACATTTGGACTAGTGGAAACAGCAAGTCACTAAATCATTAAACCTGTTAATTCTTATTTTGTGTAAAAGCAATTCACCATTAGACAGTACTTTATCACAGCCAGGGTCATTCCCACCATTTGCTCTTTCAAAGGGTTTTTTAACTGTGTAAGGAAAATGTGTTCCAGAAGAAGTATGAATAGAAGCTATAGTTGGATGTGATGTGAAAGCTTGAAATATACATTTAGTTGTTGGTAAAGAGAAGTTCAAGATGAAGTAGAGTGGAAGCAACATCAGCAATGCTAATATTCACAGAGATGGTGATAATTTTGTCACTACAATGAGAAATGTATCCTGGAAAATATTATTAGGAAAATTAGAAGTGAAGACAATAAAATCAGATATTTAGGGCTTGGCTTGTCATTTTCTTATCAACCTGAGCTTATTATATTATCCCCCAAAATTAATTAAATAAAACTCAAAAAGATTTCTGTTCCTGTTCAGAGACTGGAAGACTTGCCATTGTCAAGATGTCACTTCTTCCCAAATTGATCTATAGAATCAATGCAGTATTAATAAAATCCCAGCACATTATTTCTAGATATCAACAAGCTAATTCTAAAGTTTATATGGAGAGGAAAAAGACCTGGAAGAGCCAGTACAAAAGGGAAGGAAAAGAAAAAAGCTAGAGGATTGACGTTACCAGACATCAAGACTACTGTAAAGCTACAATTGTCAAACAGTGTGGTATTGGCAAAAGAACAGAAAAATAGATCAATGGAACAGAACAGAGAGCCCAGAAATAGACCCCCATAAATATAGTCAACCGATCTTTGACAAAGGGGCAAAGGCAATAAAATGGAGTAATGATAGTCTTTGCAACAAACAGTGCTGGAAGAACTAAACATTCACATGCAGAAAATGAATCCAGATACAAGCCTTACACCCTTTACAAAGACTAACTCAAAATGGACCACAGAATTAAATGTGAGATGCAAAACTACATAAAACTCCTAGAAGTAAACATAGGAGAAAATCCGGATGATTTTGGGTTTGGCAATGACTTTTGATACAATACCAAAGCCACAACCCATGAAAGAAAGAATTGATAAGCTGGGCTTATGATAAAATTAAAAATTTCTGCCCTATGCAAGACACTGTGAAGAGAATGAAAAGCAAACCAAACAGGGAGGAAACACTTGGAAAAGACACATCTGAAAAAGGACTGTTGTCCAAAATATAAAAAGCACTCTTAAAACAATAAGAAAACAAACAACCCAATTTAAAAAATGCACCAAATTTCTTAATAGACATCTCACCAGAAAAGACATACAGAAGGCAAAAAGTAAGTATATGAAAAGATGTTTTACATCACATGTCATCAGGGAAATGCAAATTAAAACAACAATGAGATACTACTACGTACCTATTAGAATGGCTAAAATCAGGAAGCCTAAAACCACAAAATACTGGTGAGGATACAGAGCAAGTGAACCCTTGTCTTACAAATTTATCCAAACCAAAGAATGTAAAACATCAACAGTGACCCATAATGTAAACTCTACACTCAGTGTAATTATGATGTATAGGCCCATCAGCTGCAACAAATACACCAGTCAGGTGAGGGATATTCATAATGTGAGAAGCTATGCAGGACTGGGAACAAGAGATTAGTGAGAAATCACTGTACTTACCCCTCAATTTTGCTGTGAACCTAAAACTGCACTAAAATATACATTCTATTAAAACAATTCCTGCAGTGATATAAATACAAAATCAATATGATGCTTACTTTGAAAACATTTTGCATGTTGATTTATACCTGCAATTTAAAACTGGGCTATGATATTCAGCAAACTGGAATAACATTGGGAATCAAGATAATAAGATGGTTTCATATACCTATAAGCCCCTTAGCTACAAAAAACAGAGCTAAAGTGGCTATAAAATGAAAAGAAATTAAAGTTATTAATGGGATCATAGACGAAATAAATGTATTTGTAATCAGGAAATGAAATAGACATAAACCCTGAAGCTACTGGATTGGATTGGTGAGCCCTGGATCTGCAAACCGTTGCTAGTTGCCCCTGTAAAGACCAGACAGAATTGCCAAGAAGGTTGGACGATGGATCAGACCTCCAAGCTTGAAACTTATGCCAGGAGGATTAGCCCTGCTTAAGAAAGAGGTTAAAAAGACAAGCACAAAGCAGAAAAAAAGTCAATATCAAAGAGCTCTGGATGCACTTCAGGGTATGGAGGGTTGTAGGAGAAGAGCCTGGAATTGTTTGAGGACCAAGATGGAAGCTAAAATCCCTCCCTTGACTGTATCTGTGAAAGCCCTCAGCAAAAGAGGAGTCACTTCCAATCGCCATTGACAAAGACAGAGAGGTTAGGAAGGTGGGTGAAATATTTCTAAACCATGGCTTCTGGCTTCTTGATGTTAATATGGGGGGAAATCTAATCGTTTTAAAAGGCGTGACTATGCTGGTGAAGTCCCATTGAAGGAAGATAGTTTTTCATCAGGTCCTCAGGATACTAAGTTCATTTGTTTAAGTTCATCAGTTGATTACTATAGTCTACAGAAGACAGAAGAGTTTATTCCATTTGTTATCAGGCAAAGGGTGAATACAAAATTTAGATTTTCTTTTGGAAGTATTGGAGAAATTGCACAAGGTCAGTATGATTCAAAATGATGGTTCACGACCTCTGGGTATTTGAAGCTTCTGGTGATCATGCAATACCACATGCTATTCTAGGCTCCCTCGTGCTAATTTTCTTCTTTTGTACATTTTTGCTTTCTCGAGACATTTTCTCTTTTTTTCTCCTCTTACATAAACAGTATGGAGTCATTCCATAAATACATAAACAAATATTTATGTCTAAATAAATACACGCCTTCCTCTTCCTGCTGCCTAAATGATCTATCTCTTATCTACTTTCTACCTCTATTGTCAATAGACAAAGATCTCTACCTTCTTAAAACACTAAATGAAATGAAAACTTAACTTCCATTGTCTTCAGGCGCTCTGTTTTTCTCATTTCCCCCAAAAAGTCTTAAAGTAATAATCTAGACATATCATCTCCAAATCTTCACCGCAGACTCTCATTCGACCTGGTCATAGCTTGCAGATCTGAGAATCTTTGTATTTCTACAATTTTGGTCAGATGCTAGAGACATGAGGTTGCATGTTTTATAGGTGTTAAAGATTCTTTTTTTTTTTTAAGATTTTATTTATTCATTTGACAGAGAGACTGAAAGAGCACAGCATGCGGAGTGGCAGAGGGAGAGGGAGAAACAGGCTCCCCACTGAGCAGGGAGCCTGATGCAGGGCTAGATCCCAGGATCCAGGGATCATGACCTGAGCCAGAGGCTTAACGGACTGAGCCACCCAGGCGCCCCTATAGGTGTTAAAGTTACACACTAAGTCATATCAACGTACTTCTGTGCCACTTGTGGGCGACACACCCGCATCATCTTTTCCTATCATAATAGAACTCATGTCATACACATCTATGTACTGTCATACTTCCACTAAGGACGTTTTAAGATTATTTTGGGATAGCATCTTACATAAACAACCTTATTTATTTGAGGGACACACTAGAATAAAAAAAATCTTGACTATCCAATGGTCTGCATTTTTTAAATAATATGAGACTTTGAAATGCAATTCAAATTCGAGAATCACCCGATTAAAAAGACTACTCAGCTAAAACTATTAAAAATGTGAGAAACTTAGTATTTCCATTGTGTAATCCACCAAAGCTCATTTCACACATTTTTTCCTCTTTACATTTCCCTTCTGCTCCCTGTGTTCATACTACGTCAATATTGCTTAATATTGTAATCTTCTAATAAAAGGGATTCAAATGTTTCCTAATATAAAATCTTTAAACCCTGATTGTGTTCAATTCTCTTTATTCTGGTTAAGGACTTACTAAGTCCTAGCCTGGGAAAGAAAAAATTGTTGAGGAATTCAGCCTTGTCCTGGGCAGATACATTCTAGGCCTTCCTCAGCTCTTCTAATTAGTCATTCATTCATTCATTCATTGGTGTAGTCAGAAAATGAAAAACTGTCAGTATTATACATAAGAAGTCACTGGAGATGTCATTGTTCCATTCTATCCAGAAAGACAAAAAGAGCTAGAAGCCTCTGACAGACTATGAAAAGGTTTCAAGCGGGATTGTGACACCCAATTTCCAATGATATAAGTAAAAGTGCAGGAAGTGGCAAGAACTATCTTTAATAATAGAATCTCAGAAACAATCTTTTAATAAAGATTTTAATAGAACAGACTTGATTTGTCCAGTGTAATTCCTTCCACTGCCTCTTTACTTCTCCCTCAGAATTACAGCTCACGTCTCTCAGACCTTCCCCTTCTGACTAAACCTCTAATGGTAACCTTCTTCATTTCTCGCCACAGGCAGATCGCATCCACAGTCATTTCTGCCCCCTTTCCTTTTTATTTCTCTCTCTCATGGAAAACTTGGGAGATTAAATCACCACAAGCTTTTTTTCTTGAGACATTTTCTCTTTTTTTCTCCTCTTACATAAACAGTATGGAATCATTCCATAAATACATAAACAAACATTTATGTTGTTTGTGTGGGTACTCAAATGTGTACCGTATCCAGATAAACAGATCTAACGCCACACAAAATTTGACAGAAAGAACAAAAGAACAAAAGTTAAACTTCAATGATTAATATATGTTGGCATCTTATTTCATCAGGCTAAAAGCTGTAGCTTAAAGAAAAGTATTCACTTTGAGTTTCATAATGGCTTAATAATGAGTTTATTAAAGGTTTTTAAAAATAAGAAATGTTGAGCTCTCAAAGCTATGGCATAATTTTTCAAATCTTTAAATTTTAGTTTATTAATATAGAGATTATATATATTAGAAAAGAAGCCCATATAATACTCCTGATAAATAGATGGCTTCTCAGACAAGTTGGAATGAATCCATCACTTTGTAAAACCACACATAAGATGAAATAAGCTTCTGTTAGAGCACAGGAGATAGCTATAAGTTCCAGAAAGAATACAGAACGTACCTTCTAAAAGTACTAAAGAGAGACCAGAGGCAAGTGATTTTGGAAGGTGGCTTATGTTTGGAAGAAGAGAGTGGCACTAGGTGATTTTCACATTTCTGTGACAGCCTTCTGGACTGAGACCAGACACCGGTTGAATGATGGGAGACTGCTACCTGGCCTGAGGAACCGGATAGCATATGAGACAACCAAACTTGTAGACACAGGGAGAATCACATAAAGAAGAGAACTAGAGAGGGGGTGTTCAAATTCTGTACATCAACTCTTCCATAATCTCCAAGCAACCCAGAGTCCTCTATTAGTAGGTGATATGCCAAGCAGCCCAGCCAGGGATAGAACAGAACTGAGACTTTTGACCTGACACCCAAATATAAGAGTTTACAGTATGAGTCCAACTCATTTAAGGCCTACTAGCTGAAATAAAGAAGTCAGTACTCTTCCAAGGAACACAGCAGAATCCAGAGTATTCACAGTATGACACTTACATTATATTTCTACATAATTCAAAATATCTTCTTACTCCAGTATCCTGATTTTGATCACTTGACTAATCACTACACAATCCATGTTGATTTACTAATATGTATCACTGATATATGCTCACAGAGCACTGGCTCAAAGGGAGATTTTCTTATTTAAGTAGTGGAAATTTCAGAGACATTATTTTAGAAAAAAAATCCGTTCACAAACAACAGAGTTAGCTTTTGCCCATGCATAGATTTGACGGTCTGCATTTTCTATAAAATGTATATGATGTTCTTTTCCATAAATATGTATATCTTTTAACTTAATGCACTGGAACTCTGCAGGATTTTAACATTATTTTCCTCAACTTGAGCTCTCATAAAGCACTATAGATTGTCTTCCTCTTGATACCAACTTGCATCTTTCAAAAAATTCATAGGAAAAACTGCCAACAAGTGAGAACTTTTGTAAAACTATGAAAGATCAAGTTCTCTTATTTCTGCCTGACAAAAGTACTTAGTCTTATTAGCTAAAACTGATTCTAAGCAAAAATGCACTGAAAATGACAACTTCTTTGTGGAAAAAAACAATATATTCAATTAGAGCCATTTCCTTTGGAAAGTACATTCAGGAGGTAAAACATATTTTTTTTCTTTCTGATGGTAGAATTGCAACACATTGGATAATGATGAAAAATTAAACATCACTTTTAAATACAAAGAGAGTCATATAATTACTGTCAATTTCACAAATAGAATTTAGAAGAAATGATAGTAGTAGGTCCAATGTGATACGTTTAGGGGGTGGGAGGAAGCTAAGGTTAAAAACATGGTCAAGAAAAAAATCCAGATTATAATACTTCTGATGGAAATATGAAGAAGCTGAAATGGAAAAGACTTAAATTATGAGGAGACTTTGAAGGTCAACATAAGCAGAAATGTGTGAATTACTAAGACAATGTGTAAACTCACTAGAGAGCCAAATGAATAAATGCATCTGTTAAGTACCATATCTAACTGTCCAGAGATGCCAATTATCATTTAAATTTAATAAAATCACTACCAAGAGATGAGAAAATGTCAATTACTTATTTAAAGATCTAAGAGGAATATACACCTTGATTTTACCAAGGCACCCAAAAGTTAAACTCTTTTTTTAATGTCTTAATCCTTCATCCAGTAAGTAATTAATGAGCTCCTCCCACTGGTCAGACCGCATAGTCTGTTAGTGGTTGGGATAACAAGGTGAACAAACTGACATGTTCCATGCATTCATTCATTCATGGGCCTTCAAATAGGGAAGGAGATTCAGGGAAAGGGCAGGCACACAATTTCAGTAGTGAATGTATTATTATAAATTAAGGAAAGGAACACCATTGGCAGGAATTGAACATATAACAAAGGAATATGATGAACCGAAGGAGTCAGAGAAAGCATCTCCATGAAATGGCAGGAGCTGATGAGAAGCAGTTAAGCAAGAAAAAAGGGATGGAATGGCAGAAATTTAAGAGTCCTGAACATCCTTCCAGAAAGACAGCAACTGTTGTTACCATATGGAAACCCTCCCCGTTACACCTGATAAAGTTCATCAGTCCCTTTAGCTGTTCATTTTCTATTGCCTCAATTTTCACACTACATCATAACAATGTTTGACATGTTTTTACTTCACTGAGCTCTTTAAAGGAAGAGTTCATACAAGGGAACTTTATTTGCAAATTTAGAGAAATGAATCACCACAGTTTTTAATTTTTGCAAGAGGTAAACGAGCAATTTGGGAGACAGCATGGTGTCTTTTGTGGTGTAACTATTACCTTCCTTGATGCTTGGCTTATCACAGATGATCAATATATACTAATTGTGCATTATTTATAGGTATTAATGTCTATTTTACGAAGATTAATATAAAAAGCAATCAACACTAAAACTGGGCTCTTGGACAAATATATACCACACACACAGACACTCATGAGACCTACACATGTCCCTACACAGAAGCACACGCAGAGAAATACAGACCTGGGCACCCTAATTCCCTCGATAATTCTCGACTAAGAGCAAACTTCGATCTGCAAAAGCATACTTTTATTAAGTTTGAGTAAATCTAAAATAGGAACCAAGTCAATCATACCGAAACATACTGTTTCATGACCTAACATTTTCCTAACATAATAGAGTTACAAAAGATAAGAAATCTTAGAGTGTATGTCCTAGAATGAAGCCTGTGTTATTTTTCTGTAACTTTAATTAAATAATTGAAGGAAATGCTCAAAGTCTTAATAAAAATAATGGAATAATTATACAACACCTGAAAAGAACTGATAATAACATAATAAAAGCTGCAAAACAGATTTCCAATTTTTGATAGCATTCAAATGGGAATTTTAGAAATTAAATAATTGCCCTATATCCAATATCCTCTTGAGAATGTAAAAATTATTTCCTAAAAATAGAAAGTTCTTATTACTATAAAGTTGATAAAATATTTTGAAAACATTATAAATCATTAAAATAATCTCAAAAGAGCATAGTTCTTGCTCTCTAGAAACTCATCTTAAACCTAATTATAGAATGTTAATGTAAAAAAAAAAAAATGCATCCATTTATAGTCCCATTGTGTATGCACTGAAAGTCTTGTCTCTTTCTTGATTCATTTTGGAGCAGATGATTAACGCAGAGTTACCTAGTTCAAATGTATCCTATTTCGAATCTAATGGACCTCTTAACATTGGAGTGTCCCAAACCTCACTTCTTAGTACTCTATTTAAGCTTATACCCTTAATTTTCTCATCCAGTCTTTAAATAAAATCTATATGATGACGATTAAAAATGTCTAACTATAGCACAGATCTTTCTGATGAGCTCTGAACTCATATATATAACTGCCAACTCAACATCTCCACTGAATTTTAAGATACCTCCAGCTTTACCTATCCAAAACCTCTCCACTCAATTGACTCCATTCTTCCTTTTCCAAACAACAAAAACCATGGATGGATACTTCACCTTTTTCTTTCTCTCATGTCATTTTTATTGAAGAAACAAACCCTAAGGTCAAGCTTTTATATAAAATATATCTAGAATCTGACCATCTCTTGGACCACATTCACTGTCACCATCTGGGTGTGAGAGACTTTCATTAGCCTTATTGCAATCACCTCTTTATTATTCTTTCTTTTCCCATGCATATCCCTCCTACAGTCTATTCTCAAGATCAAATGCATAGACATTGGTACTTCCGAACAGTATTTCTGTCCTCTTTGTCCACACTAAGATGTCCACTCACAACACCTTAGTGGATGTTAAGAATTACACAGAAGGAAAAGAAGTGTATGAAGAATGCCTAGGATGTTTTGAAAAAGCACTGCATTTCTACATTCATGCTAAAATAATGAAAGTAATAATAATTCTGACTTAGTTGGCCTCTATGGCTCTATTTACACTTGTTGAATTCATTAAGAAATTAAAGGCAGTCTAGATCAAGAGATAGTCAACGCACTAAGAGTGCTGACTTTCTTGCCTTGTTAGGAGAACAATGGCCAAAGGAACAGGGCAAAGAATTGGTGAGTTTTTATGGATGCAGTGGTGTCTAGAGAATGAAGTACTTACTGCTCAGGTTATATATGTAAACGTGTTGGTGAAGAGGACCAGCCCCGGCAACAGAGTCCAGATCTATGTGTGTTTTAACATGGGATGAATGATCATGGCAGATTTTAAAAATACTGAGTGATTCCAAATGTCTGATGTCATGTGATACAGAGTTCATTCCCACCTTTTCAGCCCCTAAAATAAGGCCCTGTGTTTTACCATCTTAAAACATGTGACTCTCCATAATCGCTTCAGGAACAACATCATTTCATTCCAGTCATAAAACAAACCACCCAAGGATATGTTGTAATAGAGAGCAGAGTACTTCATCTTACTCAACGGCACACCCAGTGAATTTTGAGAAAGTGCCTGTCAGGAAAACAGAGATGATGTACTGAGGTCTACCTAAGACACGGTGGCTATCAATAAAACAACATACGATAGATACATTAGACTCCAAAAACGATATGTTTACTTTATATTGCATATGATGATTAAAAAAGGGCTGAAAATGGAATAGCTTCTTATGAGGTGGGTCCATGGAAGAGCAATGTCACCTGGGCCCTAGGTGTTTTTGTGCATCCTCAACTAGCCTAAGAGGGATCCTGTCCATTAGTGATAGGAAGATATACTTTTGGCTCTCTGTCCTCTGTCATCATGGGTATTTGTCTCAAATGCTTAGGGAGCTTTAAAACCCAGCATTCACAAAGATTTCTCAGTCTTCTTTTAAGCAAAGAAAATTCTAATTATCCCAACGTCTCAATTTGAGCTATTCTCTAATTCCAGAGAGATAGTAATAAATCAACTGATATATCTGAACAAAATGGAAACTGTCCTAGTTTCTTGCAACCAGTCGATTATTCAGACTGTCAGATAACATGTATGAGCCAACCACGAGCGATGAGCAGAGTGCAGCCTGCTTGAAGCCATGTGACTCTCCCTCTTCCTATCCTGCACTCGGGGAGAAGAGAAGACATTCCAAAGTGAGCAGCGAGCAAAAGAGAAAAGAGGCCTCAAAACCAGTCATTTGTCATTCCCCTGCATAAAATTATCCATTGGCTTCCAATCACATTTAGAAAATAATCCTTATTTCTTTCTAAGTTAGAAAGCCTTCCACGGTTACAGCTCTAGCCACACCTGCCTTCTTGGATTTCTCCACAGAGGAAATGTCCAAACTCAGGCCCTTCACAGAACTTTGCTCTCACTCTTCCCTCTGCCTGAAGGAAGGCTATTCCTTCTAATTCTTGTATGCTCCTCCCTGATTTCATTCATGCATAAACTCAAGCACTGCTGTCTGAGAGAAGCCTTCCCTGACCCCCTTCCCTAACGTAGCCTCTCACTCATCACTGCTGTCCCTACCACTTTCTACTGCCTGTTGTTGGACCTACCTTGAACTTAAGTCAAGGTAATTATCACTCCTTAATAGTATATACAGGGGCACCTCAGTGGCTCAATCAGTTAAGTTCTGACTCTTGATTTCGATTTCAGTCATGATCTCAAGTTTGTGAGATCAAGCCCCGTGTTGGGCTCTGTGCTGGGCGTGGAGCTTGGTTGAGATTCTCTCTTTCCCTCTTCCTCTGCACTGCCCCCCAGCATGCTCTCTTTCTTTCTCTAAAAAAAAAAAAAAAAAAGTTGTATATACAAACCCCAGTTTGCTGCCTGTCCTTGACCTGGAATATAAATCTGAAGCAAGGGTTCCTGTTGATGCTTTATCTCAGGCACTAAGAACAGTGTCTGGCACATAGTATATAGTTAATAATATTTTTGAATTAACTAACAGTTTAAGGATATGTTTAAAAAGTATGAGAGGGCATTTACTTCTCCATTTACTTTATTCCCCCTTATATTTAGACCAACTTATTTTAAATTTTATATTCTGTGCAATGTGGCTCCTTTCTGAAATTTCAATTTGTTTACAAAGTATTAATTCTGGATAATAGGCAGATCTGTTCATTATTAACTCAGGGCTACCTTGCTCTGGATATGATTTCCTATTGTAAAATCAGTCCCAATAAAAGATACTATAACTTCTCAAATTTTTTTTTTTTTGGATAGTTTTATAAAACTGAAATGTTACCATTATGGAAAGGAATGCAGATTAAAAAAAAAAAACTACAAATGATCTTTGGTAAAAATAGAGCATCTATAGACAATAACCTGGTATATAAATTACTGGCATAGGAAGTCTATAAATCGTTCTTTTTATAGTAATACCTTGTTATCATAATCAACAAAGAATTACCTCTGCAGTATTTTTAGGCTTAAGACACAGTGTTGGGCACAGTATGAATAACAACAGAACTTAGGGAATTCCAGTTAAATCGTGAATATAAGACATATATTAAAACACTGAAAACAGAAATTTCAGACAATACATGATAATTGAAAAAAAAATGTGCCACACTGGGTCAAAAGACAGAAAATCACTGTAGACTGAGACAGCTCACTGGAAGTTGAATAAAAAGTAGATCTGAAGACTATCTGTGACTCACAAAGCAGATAAAAGAAGAGTAATTCAACAGGGATGGAAAGGTAGGGAAGATCGAGCACATCATTAGCTGTATCAGCAAGTATCCAGCAAGCATCCAGAGCCTTGTGACAAAAGGGAGGTTCTGCAGCATAAAAGGAAGAGACACATCTCCTAAACAAAAGTTCTGGTCACATTGTGGAAGTGGCCAGTAGACATCAGAAAACATTTTTCTAAAATGTCCTAAAAGTGAAAATATGAGTTATATTTAATCTTGCACAGTAAGAAACAATTTCCTTTAGGGGCGCCTGGGTGGCTCAGTTGGTTAAGCGTCTGCCTTCATCTTGGTTCATGATCCCAGGGTCCTGGAATCGAGCCCCACATCGGGCTCCTTGCTCAGTGGGGAGCCTGCTTCTCCCTCTCCCTCTGCCTGCCACTCCCCCGCTTGTTCTCCTCTCTGTCAAATAAATAAGTAAAATCTTAAAAAAAAAAAAAACAAATTCCTTTATAGATTTTCTCATAAAATGATGCTTATTTCGGGCGCCTGGGTGGCTCAGTTGGTTAAGCGACTGCCTTCGGCTCAGGTCATGATCCTGGAGTCCCTGGATCGAGTCCCGCATCGGGCTCCCTGCTCGGCAGGGAGTCTGCTTCGTCCTCTGACCCTATCCCCTCTCATGTGTTCTCTCTCTCTCATTCTCTCTCTCTCAAATAAATAAATAAAATCTTTAAAAAAAAAAAAAAAAAAAATGATGCTTATTTGGATAGTTTTCTTGGCATTTGAATATTTATATTTCATCTCTGAGAGAATCCTTCTTCATTAATAGTAATACTTCACCATATTTAAAGAAAATATTTGTGCTTTCCTTATCATGAATTTTATCATTTTCAGGCAAAATTAGCTTCATAAGACATCCAGAAAAGCTTTATGAATTACTTTATCTTAATCGTCAAGTTAGAAAAAAATTTTTTGAAATTTTAATATGAGTATAAACGTATTCTCAAGAAAATTTCCTAAAGCAAGGAGAAGAAAAGTATTCCTTGAACTGTAGAATAATTTGGTATAATTATTTGCAGATTTGAGACCTTCTAGGATTCTCTGATATCAAACATAACAGCATTCCTGGGGCAGAACTGTTACCCTTTCTCCAGCATCAGACAAGCTAAAATTTCACCCCATGACTGAACACAGGGTCAGGACTTGGCTGTCATTCCTAAAGCCTGGCAGTTTGGACTCCACACTTGGCTGGCTTCACATACTCAGTTCATGCAGATTGAGGCATAACCCTAAAATATTTGATGCAAACCCACTAACTTCATTACACTGAATTTTATGAAGAGTCTATTTTGAAACTCATAATGCCAGGAAACATTCAACTATTGTCCTACACAAAAAGAAGAAAACCCTGATATTCAGAATACTAATTAGAGTGTTTAGACTGGACCTCCTGATTAGAACTAACACCTGACCTCTGCTGGAATGTGTGTTCTTAATGAGAATGCTTGCTGTACCTGAAATATAGTTTAAACTGCAAAACACACACCATCTATCAGTTTGCTGACATATTTTAAAGTAAATTATAGATGTCAGTGTAAAAAATTATATACATCTTCTAAATATACACTTTAGTCTATACTTGCAGTTGCATATGAAATGGTGATAATTATTCTAGTAAAAATACTTGTCCAATTCTAGATGTAAACACTAAAGAGGCTAGGACAGTCCCATACTCTTTATAAAGTGTACAAGCTTAGGATAAATATTAAGCAATATCACAGATGAGTATATTACAAAGTTATTTGGGAACGGAGATTTGGGGATTTAGAAATTGCTACGATGACTTTTACATGGAGTTAATGGGGAGACAGCTTCATGGAACAGTGGGGCCTGGAAGGAAGAACAGGGAGAGGTACAGGGTAAAAGTGTTTTTTTATTTTGTTTTGGTTTGTTTTTTTAGTTTGTTTTTGCTTTGCACAGAGAGAGTAACTTTGTCAAAGACATAAAGTGAGAAAACATAGTTTGTCAGAGCATAAAGTAGAAATAAACTGGTAAATCTATGACTTATTTTAGAAGCCCCAGGTGTATTTTTTTAATCATTCTAAATTTAGTAAGAAATTAGAGAACTTTGGTACTAGACGAAAAGCTAAGCAAAATGAGTCAGTCAGAGAAAGACAAATACTGTATGATTTCATTCATATGTGGAATTTAAAAAACAAAACAGATGAATATAGGGGAAGGGAAGGAAAAATAAAATAAGATGAAAATAGAGAGGGAGACAAACTATAAGAGACTCTTAACTATAGGAAACTGAGGGTTGCTGGGAGGGGTGGGGACGGGCTCAATGGGTGATGGGCATTAAGGAGGGCATTTGAAGTAATGAGCACTGGGTATTACATGCAACTGATGAATAACTAAATTCCACCTCTGAAGTTAATAATACAGTATATGTTAATTAAATTGAATTTAAAAAAAATTATAAAAAGATAAATCTGATATTATTTAGACACAAAAGTAACCTGGAGTATGTTTTGGAAAATTAATCTGAAAGCAAAGTGGAGGTCAGAATGGAAGCAAACAATAGGTCATGGAGAACAGTTCATTCATTCATTTGCTCATTCAGCTATTCCTGGGTGTTCATGAGCTATGTGCCAGCCACAATAAGGGGAAGAGACAAATCTTTATGATATGTAATTTATGGAAGAGAAAAACAATAAAAAGACAGTCACAAATATAAATTAAAATCTATTTTAATAGATTTAATAGTTAGAGTTATCACTAGACCCAAAGCCATTAAGAGGGAGACTACTCTAGAAGAGAGGCTTGTTTGGAGTTGGGTGGCCATTTAAAGTATCTTTCAGAAGATGGCATAAAAACTATGTCCTGAAGGAAACAAAAGAGCTAACCTTGCAAAGAGGTAGGAAAAAAGCTCTTCAAGCAGAGAGGATAGCGTAAGTATGAGACCTGACATGGGAAAAGCCTTCAAGTAGTTGAAAAAAGGAAAACATGACAAGCAATTTGTAGACAGAACAGCATGAGATAAATCTGCAGCAGTATGAAGAGACTAGATATTAAGGGCTTTAAAGCTCATTTGAAGTTTTTATATTTTATCCTACATGCAATGAAAGCTATACAAGACTTTTAGGTCTGAGAGTCATGTTGATCCATTTTATGTTAAAAGATTACATAATGCCGGGGTGCCTGGGTGGCTCAGTCGTTAAGCGTCTGCCTTCGGCTCAGGTAATAATCCCAGGATTCTGGGATCGAGTCCCACATCTGGCTCCCTGCTCGGCGGGAAGCCTGCTTCTCCCTCTCCCACTCCCCCTGCTTATGTTCCCTCTCTTGCTGTGTCTCTCTCTGTCAAATAAATAAATAAAATCTTTAAAAAAAAAAAAAAAAGATTACATAATACCTAGGTAAAACATTAAAAAAAAAAAACTGAATATGAGTGAGGACAGTACAAATGAAAATAAGATGACCCAAAAGTTTATAAAAGTTTATCAGAACAGGGCAATCAATTGACTGATATTGGAAGTTGATAGAAACAAAAAAGCCGAGGCTATAGGTTGAATGATAGGGCCATAAATAAAAATAAGAAAAATGAGAAGATGGTGGTTGGAAACTATGAATTTTTAGTAGATGTTGCCACATTTCTATTATTGCATGTAGATATTCATCAGCTACTTTAAAATTGGGGCACAGAATTTCTACTGGCCAAGATGGGTAAGGGACCAGATTTATTCTCTTGCCAGAAACAGTGAAAAATACAGACAAAATGGATGAAACAATGGTCTTCAACACATTGGAAAGGAGGTAATTAAAGATAATGATCTCTGAGACAGATAAATATAGGTGGGATGGAAGAATAGGGTAAACTTTATAATTGCCCCACCTCTCTGTCTGAAATAAGTTTAGATAGATCTTCATTCAGGGAGTTGGAACCCAGCCAGAGCCCAATAATCTGACTTAAGGAGATAGAGACCAGAACAATCAAGGCAACTGAAGTTTGCAAAGTGGAATACAGAAAGCCTCATGTATTCAGTTGGATATTAAGCAGTACATATATGTGAGTCAACTACTCAGAGAGGGGGAAGAGAACTACCCCAAAGACTTAGAAGCAAGAATGCATATAGCTCAGACAGTGCATACAGCCCAGCACATCTAGCTCCTATCAGCTAGATTAAAAGTCCTCAAAATTTATAGGACTCTCTAGAACTCAAAAGGATTCTATCTTAGTAGTAGAGAAAAAAATAATAATCCTAGACATAACACTGCTCTGGTCTCACATAACAAAGCTCAAATATAAGACCCCAAAATATCAAACTGTTTCCAAGTAACTTAACCACATGCCAGAATAAAGCTCAAAAATGTTTTTAAGGCTACAAAAATATCCAGCACTCAAAAGGGTAGAATTCACAATGCCTGGCATCCAATCAAAACTCATAATGAAAAGAAAAAACAAATAAACTGAACTAGAAATGACATGGACAATATTAAAAGTTATTAAACACTATCTCAGGAGACTAGAGAAAAGATTTAAATTGTTAACTAGGTACACAAAATATGTTAAAAAGGGGCAATTCAAACTTATGGAGATAAAACAAGAATATCTCAAATAGCAAATACATTAGGTGAAATTAAGTGGCAGATAAGATACTGGAGAAAAAAAACAAATGATTAAACTTGAAAATAAAACCACAGAAATGATCCAAAATAAAATAATGAAAGAAAAAGTAAATAGAAAAAGTCAACAGAATATTAATGAATAGTGGACCAACTTCAAGCAGCAAAATATATTAATATGTGTATATAAATATATGTGTGTTTTTTGGGTTTTTTTTAAAGATTTTATTTATTTATTTGACAGAGAGAGACAGCCAGAGAGGGAACACAAGGAGGGGGAGTGGGAGAGGGAGAAGCAGGCTTCCCGCTGAGCAGCAAGCCCGATGAGGGGCTCAATCCCAGGACCCTGGGATCACGACCTGAGCCGAAGGCAGAGGCTTAACGACTGAGCCACCCAGGCACCCCTATGTGTGTTTTTATAAATATATATTTATATATATCAAACACCTAAGCTATCATAAACAACTTGATAATGATGTGATCTAATATAGGGTTTTTTCATGTTTCTTTCCTGCTCTTGGGATTTCTTCAGCTTTCTTGAATCTATTTATCATTTTCATCTAATTTGGTATGTTTTTGTGTATCAGTTCTTTAAATATGGTTCTGTCCCCTTTCTGCTGTGAAGAAAACCGATGCCATGTCATAAGGCAACCTAATGGGGAGGTTCACATGAGTGACTGCAGAAGTAGATATTCTGAGGTCTACCAAGAAGCATGTGAGCAAACCTGGAAAAAGAGTCTCCTCCAGTCTAGTCTTCAGGTGAAACCCAATCACATCTGAGTTTGACTACAATCTCATGAAAGACTTGAAACACATTCACCACCTAAGCTATGACCAAATTGCTGACCCATATAAACAATAATGTAATAGGCATTTATTGTTGCAAGCCAGTAGATTTTGGGGTACTTCGTTATTAAGCAATAGATAAAATAATACAGAGTAACAAATATAAAAAATCTTAAGAGAAGCTAGAGGAAAAAAAAAAATAAGATAACAGATTCCTTATCAGAAAACATGCAAGATAACAGCATAAGGAATTCAGACAATGATATTGTAATAGTGATGTAATGGGACAGATGGCAGCTACAATTGTGGTGAACATAGCATAATGTATAAACTTGTCAAACCACCATGTTTTACCCCTGAAGCTAATGTAACATTGTGTGTCAACTATACTCAAATTAAAAAAAAAAAAAAAAAAAAAAAAAG